>NC_142930.1:119948767-120018767 GCF_046866305.1 Octopus bimaculoides | reverse complement strand
GTCGACTTTGACTTTCATCCTTTCGGGGTCGATAGATTAAATACCAGTGAAACACTGGGATCGATGTAATCGACTAGTTCCCTCCCCATCCATATTTGAGGCCTTGTCTCCATGGAAGAAAGGATTATTGTTAGCAAAAGTTGTTGAAGCATCAGTAGCAGTCGTTGAAATAGTAGCATAATTTTCATCACGCTTGCATATATTTTTGCAGTTACTCATCTATTATCGTTCATCGTGGATTCATGATACATTAGGTTTAAAGCCAGAGCTATTTGTAATGATATTAGTTATAATTGACAAAAGCATTCATTATGATGAGAAAAAAATCTGATATATAAAAAAATAGAAAACATAATTCTTTTTGTAGCATTAACTATCAATAAATCTATTTTTGTTTTACTTAGTGAGAATGCAATTGCTGTTCGCTCAGTTTTAAGCGTAATATATTAAAGTAACGCTAAGCAGACCCGGTTTTCATTTTACATAACAATGCGTATATTACGTCGCAAACAAAGGCAAATTAGTTATAAGCATTTGTGCGGTTGTTTTCTGTCATATTTAACCTTTATACCGGAATCAAATTAGTAAGCGAATACAATCCAAATGCCTGTTGGGCCAATATATAAAAAAATGTACAAATATTGTAAGAATGATTATAACGTTAAACAATATTTTATCCCATAAAGAACACCAATATATCAATGTCTTTTATGTTGAATTCAGCTGTACATACAATGAAATAGTTACGAATAAATATTAATAAGGCTATCTATATAACACCGAAAACTAAAGCGTTGTGAATGTAAGAGGTACACATTCGAAAGTAAACAGTAATATATCACAAATATGAATTTGTTAATTCACAGCGGATTGCCAAAATCTGTCAACGGAAATATTCGACACTAAAATCAGGAATGAATTGTGCCTTTTATAAACATCAGATAAAATTCATTCATCAACATTATCATCCAATCCTTGAAATCTTAATGTCGGTTACCCAGTTTCCAAAGCGTTTAAATAACCGTCATCACATCAACGGTATAATAACAGTAAATCTCATAGTCATTGACTGCTCATTTAACTTTTCAGTTGTATACGCACAACGTATGCCCACTAAAAGCTCAAGCAAGTAACTGCAAGATATAAATAAGCCAATATAAAATGTAGGAACTATACAAATCCAGTAAGTGTGTGAACATTTATCTGATAAAGAACGAATTATTTTGAGTGTAAAGGCTATGGAAAGAGAGGTATATCCTAGTGTGTTCATAGAAGTTTATATATATATATATATATATATATATATATATATATATATATATATATATATATATATATATATATAAAATATATAGTTTTAGGGAAAATAACCAATTTTCAAGAACTCATCGATGAAAATCCACTATCACATATAGAAAAATTAATAATTAAAAGCACAATAAATGAGTATAATATAAAGTAAAGTAAATATCATAAGATAAATATAATAAAAATATTACACGTGTTTCATAACCAATTTTCAAATATATATAGTTGTGAACAAGACGGCAAGCTGGCAGAAACGTTAGCACACCGGGCGAACTGCTTAGCTGTGAAGTTAATACGTGAGTTTATGTTGAACTGTTTATTTAAATTGCTGCCATTGTTGATTCGTTAATTGTTGTTTTGTTTCCCGTTGTGGGAAAATGGAGAAGTAGCCGGAGGCAGGCCCCAGTTATGCGGCCGCAACGAGCAAAGGAGTAGACGTGAAAGAGTTGGAGGTCCGAGAAATAAAAGTGGAGCCCAGAAAGATGAAGGAACGTGAAACATTAATCACTAAGGAAGGTAACATAGTAAAGCTAACGCCACCGGAAGAGTTATCGGCCAACGTGACAAAAAGAACGGTAACATTTAAAACCATGAAGGCAACCGCGAGGAAAATAGAGATTGCGCCGATAGAAGCCATAGAGGAATGTATCAAGGAAATGAAAGGAGTTACAACATACGTAACGAGAGGGAGGAGATACGCCACTGAGGGGGTGCGCTCCACAATGGAGGAGAAAGCAATAAAGCACTCCACAAAGGCAATAAGGTCAGAAGAATGGGTGCTCTTGCCTTCGTACTGCGGCAAACGTGTGGCCAAGATGCGAGTGGGTAAGGTGCCACTCGAATTGAAAGAAGAATGGCTGATGACAGCCATAACATTTAATATGAAAGACGGGAAGATCTTGAAGGCTACCAGGACCCAGAAGGTGAACTACTGGGAATATGGTATCGAATTGACGATTCAGGCAGCAACAGAGGATTTGAATAGTGTTGTGGATGAGATTGTGTTGCCAGAAGATGTGAGACTGAGAGTTATTGTGGAGGGTAGGCCACCAGTATTCTTCTCATGTGGAGAAAGGGGCCACATGAAGGCATGGTGCACACACAGAAAGCCACAGATAGAACAGTAGGAGAGACATGAGAGTGTAGACCAAGTAGTGCAGGGCAAGGCAACAGAAAAAGAAACGGAGAAGGGATTCACTATAGTTAAAAAGAAAAGAAGGAGAAGCGGAGGAATGAGTTCTCCGCCAGAGAAGCAGAAAAAGAAGAGAGAAGAGTTGAGAAATGAAACTGTGAAGGAAGGCAGTAGGAAGGAAAAAGAAAGGAAAAAGAAAGTGGAGTTACCAGCTGCTTATATATTTTACATGTGGGGAAAAAGGCCACATGAGGGTGAGCTGCCCACAGAGAGAACAGACATAGAAGCAGGCGAGTACGGACCAGGTAGTACAGGTGGAGATTGAAGAAAAAAACAACGGAGGAGGAATTCACGGTGGTGAAAAAAGAAAGAGAAATGGAAGAGCGAGCCCACCACCTGAGAACCAGAAAAAGAAGAAAGAAGAGGGAGGTAGAAATGAAAGCTGCAACAAGAAGGAAGGAAGATAATAGGGTGGTGGAGAAAGTGAAAAAGAAATTGAAAAAGTGTTCCAGAAGGAGCTACAGAAGGAGGAAACAGTGATGAAGACGCCGGTTATTGCAGCGAAGGAAAAAAATCAGGAGTGTAACTGTACGTGGGTGAAATGGAGAGACTGTTCAGAGTGGAGATGGAAAAGGAAAAGGTACCAGAAGTGGAGAAGGAAAAGAGAAAACCAAAAAGAGGACAACAAATCAATGGAATTTCGTAAAACAAAGAACGGAAAGGAAAATTTTAAAATTTAAGCATATCATACGAATGAGGTTACCCACGGAGAAGTATTCTGAAAATGTGAAGGCCATTGTGGTCGACAAAGACACATACAAGAGACTGAGATTGACCCGCCTGGAGTGTTGGTGGAGTTCGACGAACATCCCCCAGTAGTAGAGCTAAAAGACTTGGAGCCTTTTATGAGGTATTAAAAAGGAAAAAAAGTGTTTCATGAAAAAAAAAGAGAGAAAAATGATGATTAAGAAAAAAGCAATAAGAAAAATAGAACAATTGTAAATAGTTCACATAAACGTTCAAATGGTACTGCATAGGAGAGGGGCCCATGCATCCATTTCATTTCTTCATTTTTATATAACATCTCATTCTCATTCGTTTTATGTCCCTATTTTGGTGTTGTGTCTGTCCTTGTAGTGCCAAATAAAGAAATAAGTCTCTTTCTCAAGGAGACAACGCGCCGTCAGGAATCGAACTTCCAACCTTACAATCTCCAGCTGAATACACTGAATAGTGTATATATCATAGGTGCCTCATATTTGCATATTCCTAAAATATCTATAAATCTCTAAGTTATGCAAATTATTATATATTTTCATCTTTGTTCTTGTGAAGATTTTATTTTTCAAAAATCTTCCTTTCTATATTATTTTTTTGTACTTCAAAAATTTTATTTTAATTACTCAGTATTGACAGCTAATTCTTCTTAGTCTCTGCTGCCGTTGTTACCAAAGGAGGAAATATCAAAGTCGTTATTGGCATCGACTTCTTGCAACGTCAAGCACGGTTTCATAGATGTAAGACACATTTATACATAATGGCGTCTGCGTTATAAGACAATATAAGTGGCAATGTGTTGGTATATATTTTCGTATAGTTTGAGACGGTATACGTGGTATTAGGCACTAGATTTTCATGTAAAAGTGTTAGCTAAATTGACGATTGGCACTCCGTCGGTTGCGAAGACGAGGGTTCCAGTTGATACTATCAACGAAACAGCCTGCTCGTGAAATTAACGTGCAAGTGGCTGAGCACTCCACAGACACGTGTACCCTTAACGTAGTTCTCTGAGAGATTCAGCGTGACAAGGCTGGCCCTTTGAAATGCAGGTATAACAGAAACAGGAAGTAAGAGTAAGAGACAGTTGTGGTGAAAGAGTACAGCAGGGTTCAACACAACCCTCTGCCGGAGCCTAATGGAGCTTTAGGTGTTTTCGCTCAATAAACACTCACAACGCCCGGTCTGGGAATCGAAACTGCGAGTCCGCTGCCCTAGCCACTTGGCGATTGTAATTGTTAAGTGGCTTTCTCTATTTACAATATGTGTGGAAGTGCTAATCCCTTTGGATTATATTTTTTTTTGTTTTGCTGTATTACGTATTACGTTTAAAATTAAGCGAAAAACAATGTGGGTATTTCTTAGTTTGAAGTTGATAACTGAAGGTAATTATATTCTAGTAGCAAACAGCACATAATATTAGATATTAGTTTATTTTTAAAGGTATTAATAATTATCCCATTCTCTTACTGGGTCATACCGTTATATTGGTGTTAAGCATGTGTATAAATTACAGAAATGTATATAAGTTATATTTTTAAATTTCTCATTGAAAGTACTTCAGTTATGGCTACAATAACTACGAATAAAATCAAAAGACGTATGATACAGCTGGTATATTTCCTCACAAACTTAAATTACTGCCAACAACAATTACAATGTTTAGTGATTTACATCTTATGTTCTGAGATGAGTCGTAATCGGACAATTTCTCTTAGCACTTGAGAGGATATAGTGGTCTATTGTTTAATTAAATATAAAGTTTCTATTATATCTTAATACAGGGAAGTCCATTTTGAGATATTATGAGGAAAATTGCAATTACATTGAGATATTTCATGAAAAGGCAATTTTCATATGTATGTAAACTCAGATTTCTTAACATCTGTTGTAGACTTTAGATTATATACTAAAAACATATTACAACGTTAGTATTCAAGTAGGAACCGAAGTATAATACAAGAGAGAAATAAAATATATTGGAACTGTCTAGACTTGTTACAATTTCTTCATTATCTCGTGTCTTATAGATCCCCCAAGTCTCTAACTAAAGAGTCGAGAAGTTACTATAGCTCAGGGTCTGATACATGCAGATTCCTTCAAATTATCACTGTTAATCTGTAGTAATCGCAGTAAAGTGTTTGTAGCTAAATCAGTTATCGATCGTCTTTCCTTTGCTTGCGTTTGTCTGTGTTTCTTTAAGGAATGTTACAATGTAATTTTTTGTCGGTGACTCTGCTGTAGTGATCTGTGGTATTGTATCTCAATACTGAACATTGACTTAACCTGTTGTCTATTGATTGAAACGGGACAGACTGATGTGTACTTCCCTGCTTCTGTCGAGAGGAGGAGCTTGTCGCAAAGAGTATTTGCCAAAAGATGGAAGGATGTCGTAAGAAAGTTGTGTATGCAGGGGGCCATGCCAACAAGGTCGGACCGGGCATAGAAGGAAAAGAAATGGAAAAACAAAAAAATCAACCGGCGGGTTAGAGGGACATCCCCAAATCTAAAAGTAATCAAATTTTTAAAACAATAACATCATCATATTATAATATATTATTCTCATGTAAAAATCATTCGTTAAATCATCTGCAAAAAAGCTCAATGATCTATATGTTCCTTTTTGTCTGTCCTCGTTCGTCCCCTCTATGTATCCTAATTATTAGGAAATAAAAGAAATCACTTCCCTGCTTCTGTAAATTTTATATCTTATTCATATCCATCCGCCCCCTCCGAGCCTTCATCGTCATCATCATTATTATTGGACCTTGTGGTTAATAAAGGATTATTATTTTTATTCTTTCAATCTTGTTTCCATTTGTTGCCGAGTGTCTTCCCCACAACTAGGGTAAATTTCTTATTAAGGCGGCGAGCTGGCAAAATCGTTAGCACGCGGGCGAAATGCTTAGTGGTATTTCGTTCTGAGTTTAAATCACGCTGAGGTCGACTTTGCCTTTCATCCATTCGGGATCGATAAATTAAGTACCAGTTGCGTACTAAAGTCGCTCTAATCAACTGGCCCCCTACCCCATAAATTTCAGGCCTTGTGCCTATAGTAGAAAGAATTATTATGTAAGGCGATGGGCTGGCAGAATCGTTAGCACGCTGGACGAAATGCTTAGCAGTATTTTGTCCATCACAACGTGGTGAGTTCAAATTTCACCGAGGTTGACTTTGCCTTTTATCCTCTGAGGGTCGATAAATTAACAGTGAGCACTGGGGTCGATGTAAGTGACTTATCCCCCCCCCCAGCGCTTGTGGCAAAATTTGAAACCACTTTTATTATTTATTTTCTTTGAACAGCTTCGAACGCTGGAGATGTACTACAGTGCCAGATGTTCACTACCAGTGAACTAAAGTAACACCCATTAATTTTCGAGCACCATCTGGAGTATTCGAGTGGTTCCAAGCAGTGCTGCTTTCTGCAAGTGCGCCCCCCTTATTGCAGCTCCTATTTCTTTCATGTACTTCTCAAGATTTCCACTCACTGTTCCCAGGGCTCCAAAATTTATTGGTACTACTACCACGTTTTTCAGCAACCGCAACTACTTAACCTGTCATATCTATCGACTTTCTTTCTTCCTTGTCGCATACCTTGCTTTTCTTTTCATTCACTCCAAATGCCTTCAGGCACACTAGGAGCCAGATGTGTGGAACATTGTCGTAAGCTTGTTTTTTCTTTTGCTTCTCCGGCAATACTCGTTTTCCCGAAAATAATACATGTTATTTGTTATCAGTCTAGCTTCATGACTGTCAGAGAAATGGTAAACATGCTGACTTCCCCTGTCTTTGAGTATCAGCACAGTCTTACTTTTAGGATCCAGTTGGCGTTCAAGTTTCTGTGCAGTCATCAAAAGGAACAAAAATGTCGTATATGATTTTACTTGGGAGATTATTGAGCCAGAATCAATGAAAACCATTTGGTCCAAAATCTTTCTAGCTTTTGGTATTTTCATGATCATATTTTTCACGTACTTATCCGTAGTTGTTGTATTTCCTTGTTTCATTCCATCTTCATTCCATTAAATTAGACATGGCCTGGGCCAACTTCGGCCGTAAGTTACCGAAGTAATCTTCTATTTCCAATCACCGCAATCAGTCTGCTTTAGTTTTGGACATCTCGCTCTAGAATTTTACTCTGTGTTCTTGCAGCTTCAGCATGTGGCATATCGTTCCCTTGATGCCCCTTTTTTATTGTTCGTTTTCTTTTTTTTACATAATTTTCTTCTGTTCTTGAAGAGTCTATTCTGCTGGTACTGATATTCTCCTTTGTTGGTAATCTTGTTTTTATGTCCACTCAGTTTCGGTTTTTGTCGTAATTCTTCCTTAACTGTTTGCAATACTTTGTGTCTGCTGTACCTTCTTTACTCTCCGTTCTTATGTCTTTCACTCACCCTCATCTCGTCTCTATTGCATGTATCCATCCAAGACATCTCTTGAACTGTTCAGTTTGGTTCTCAAGTCTTCATTCCTAGTCTTCTTCGTCTCCTCCACCTAACAATAATGGTAAGAGTAATGCTAATAATAATAGTAATAATACCAGTAATAATTGTAACAGTAATAATAATAATAATAATGATAATTATAACAGTAATAATAATAATAATGATAATTGTAACAGTAATAATAATAATAATAATGATAATGATAATTGTAACAGTAATAATAATAATGATAATGATAATTGTAACAGTAATAATAATAATGATAATGATAATTGTAACAGTAATAATAATAATGATAATGATAATTGTAACAGTAATAATAATAATAATAATAATAATGATAATTGTAATAATAATAATAATAATTAATTCGTTTTATTGGCCACAAGGGCTAATATCAATTAAAGACATATAAGGACAAAGACAGGACGAAGGTTACAAAAGGTTTTGTCCGAAAAGGTAGGAAAGTTCGTCTAAACAGAGGAAGAAAACGGAGAAAGATATAATAAATAAATAGATAAATAAATAGATAAATAAATACGTAGAACTCCCAAAGGGGGAGGCGCTTCGAAAAAGGAAAGGTTACACGTGGAAAAACCCATAAAACCACGGGAGCCTGGTCAGAAAAAATAAGAAAGGGGTGTAGAGCCCTTTCTCCTTTTACATTACCTTTTTTTTTTTTTTTTTTACAGGTGTATTCTCAGAATTGGTCCGTTTATACTGGCCATTTTTCCAACAGTCACCCATCTTTCAACGAATTTGCTATGAGACAGCACTTCCCTCTCTACTCTCATCTTCCTTTTCAAGTGGAACTTGAAAAAGTTGATGAGGCCTTGGCCAAAGAGGAAAGTGTCTGTCTTTAACCCTTTCAAACGGGTCCACCATATCACCTCTTTCGCTACAGCCACTAGGCATAGGAAAATTGCCTTGCCCTCCTGGTTAAAGGAGGTCGGCGGGTCAATTCTCACGATGGATCCAGCTGATAGCCGGATCCGTCCTACACGTGACAGTAGCTGTTCGATATAGACCCACAGGTCAGCAATGCTCGGGCACTGGACGGGTGCGTGCAGAACGGTTTCGTCGTCCTGAGCGCACCTCGGGCAGGCCCGGTTGACGACACTTCCATGTCGGTAGAGTTTATCTCGAACAGGTAGCGCACCTCGGTAGCACTGCCAGGCGAGGGACCTTTGGAAATTATCCATGGGCCCCGGCCCGAAAGTTCTCCTGAACAGACTGCTTAGCTGATTATCCTCGACGCCTAGAGTTTCCCCGAGAACGTCGTCGCACTTTTCTCCCACTAACCCTCTATAGAAAGCTAGAGTGGATCTACTACCGATCGCACTGCCCGCCTGACTGAGGGCGGTGAGAGCTTGGCGGCACTCGAGGTGCCAAGCGCCCTTTCTCGGTCTACGTTTGATCCAGGATTGCAGCTCTGTTAAAGAAACGAGCTGCGGAAAATCGCGTCTGACGAAAGGCGACCACACCTGTTCACCGTACAGGAAGCGCCTGAGATGTCGTAGCCTGAGCGCATGTTTGTGCATCAGCAACCACGGCATGCCAAGGCCTCCGTTCAGCGGCTGTTGACAGCAGATAGAGCGCCTGACCAGTGGTACCTGACCCTTCCACAAAAAGTTGAAGAGCAAGCGTACTATCTTGGTTAACCAGCGGTCGGGACAAGGGACGACGGTCAAACGGTAATAGATGACGGATGCGAAGTACGCATTCGCTACCTCCGCTCGACCTTTCAAGGAGAGCTTCCTCTCAGCCCATTTCTGGGTGAGGTTGGCCACCCTGTTCGTCACTTCTTCCCAGTTTTTCTCCAACTGGAGGTCCGGACCGAACCAGACCCCGAGCAGTTTAACGGGTCCGTCTGTCCAGCGCCCTACGACGCTGTTGGACGGCATGGACTTGCCCCTCCAGGTGCCTAGTTGCAAGCCCATTGACTTTTCCGCGTTAATTTTCGCACCTGTCACCGCTTCATACTCGTTTAGTGTCTCGCCAATCAGGTCAATATGCCTGTGGCTCGACACCATCACGGTAACGTCGTCGGCATAGGCAGACACGCTCCTTCCACATCCCAGATCACGCGGGACGCCCCTCAAAGCCTCCAACTTCCGCAGTAATGGCTCGAGAGTCAATACATACAGAAGGGAGGAGAGAGGACACCCTTGGCGAACCGAACGCGAGATGTTGAACGGTTCCGATAGATGGCCGTTCACCCGTATGACCGAGCAGATGCCGCTGTATAAAGCAGCTATCCACCCGCGGAAGACCGGACCGAAACCAGCTGCCTTGAGAACAGCTGCCAGGTATCGATGGTCGACCCTATCGAAGGCTTTAGACTGATCTAAATTGATCAAAGCCCCACCCGCGCCAGCTTCGTTACCCACTCTCTCTATGATGTAGCGCATGAGATGGAGGTTGTCGTGGATAGACCTAGTCGGCACAGCGCATGTCTGCGCCTTGCCGATCAGTTTGCCCACGACAGGCGCCAATCTCTTGGCTAGCACCTTGGCCAAGATCTTCAACTCTGTGTTGAGCAGAGTGATGGGCCTAAAGTTCCCTATAATGTCCCCCTTGTTTGGGTCCTTTCTTAGCAAAGCCACCACTCCCCGACAAACAAAAGCAGGAATTCTCCCGTTTTGTTGCCAGTTGCAGTAGACGTTTGCCAAGACGCCCGCAAACAAGTCTGGCATTGACGTATAAAGCTCGTAAGGCAGACCATCCAAACCCGGCGATCTACCTCTCGTGCAGCCTTTCATCGCTTCCCGTACTTTCCAGGCAGATATCGGTCCTTCGCAGCACTCGGCCTCGCTGGTCGAGAGTTGCGGCAGGCCGTCTAGGTACACACCGAAATCTGTTCCGTCGTCCGTCCTACCGTTTGTCCCGAACAATTGAGCAAAGTGCTGCTGAAAGGCCGAACACATCTGCTTCGGTCCCGAAATCTCGCAGTCGTTCTGGTCCACCAAAGACCGAATGGTCGCTCTGTTGCCACGCTTCGCCTCAACCACGCGGGCCCATCGAGCGGCCTTAGTCCCCTCCCCGCTTACCGAAAGTGCTTTAGCTCTGACAACGCAGCCTTCATGCTTGGCATCAAAGTGTTGGTCGAGGGCCAACTTCGCTGCTAACACGTCGGTTGCGATGCCTGTCCCAAGAGCCTCGTCTAGTTTGTTAACTAAATCCCGCTCTGTTTTCTTACGTTCTACAGCTAGAGCCTTACTAAACCTAATTGATTCTGCTCTAATTGCCCGCTTCAGGGCGAACCACCAGTTGTTGTTGATGATTGCCCCGGTTAAAGCCCTCTTAACTAATAAACTAATCCGGTCTCTGTAGGCTTTGCACGCCGTTGTCGACGTGTTTATCTTCCAGTAACCGGGGCCTTGTCTATGGAGCCTATCTAAGTCGACCGTACAGATCACGAATTTGTGGTCCGTGTAGCCGACTATCTTGAATTGTGGACACCCTATGCTATCCTTATCCTCTGGCCTACAGAAAAATCTATCTAAGTACGATCTAGACGACCCGATGCGATTAGTCCAAGTCCACATTAGCACAGTCGGGTTGTCTAGTCGATACCTGTCGGACAGCTGAAAGCGTTTGAGCAGGTTGGCGAGGCTCTTGCATCCCCCTTTCCTATTAGATGCTCCCGCACCCACCCTATCGATACGTTCGTCTAGGACAGCGTTCCAGTCCCCAACTAGCACTAAAGTGCGTGAAGTACCTAGGAAGACCTCCAGACGTTTGAAATAATCCGACTGCCCTGCTCCTGTCGGAGCGTAGGCAGCCAGCAGTCTGAAAGCAGCGCCATCACTACTATCGACGTCCAGGACCACCAACTTACCTTCCGGATCCAGGAAGCCTGCCCTTATTTTCAAGTCTAGGCCTTTCCGAAATAGCACCGAAGTACCTCCACCGCCCGCTCCTGGCCGACACGGAGATAGGAAAATCTCGTACCCGCCAAAAAGGGCTGCGAGTTCCTGCGGGTTGGAGAGCCTGGTTTCGCTAATGGCTGCTACATCTACACTGTAAGACCTCAGGTCGTTCAACAGGTGACCTTGTTTCCAAGGCGACCCGAGGCCTCTCACATTTATGCTTCCGATTCTGAGAATTACCATGTTTTTTTTTTTTTAAAGGAAAGTATTAGAGGAGAAAAGGCTCTACTTACTGTTTTCTGGTGGGGTGGCTCCCCTATGTTTTCGTGTGGGTGTCTCCACTAAATTTTGATAAAGGCTCTGGGAGAAGCTTCTCCCTAGCGACCCAACATCATTCGGAAACTTTTCTTTTATTTTATTATAGTTTTCTTGGGTTATTTTTAGTGTGAGTATGTGTGCTGGTGGTGCGTTGTGTAGGGGTATAATGAAATTTGTGGTGTTTGCATTTGTATTGTTTTTTAGAAAGTCTAATAAGTGTTCATTTTTTGTGTTGATGGCTGTTACGTTTGTGGTGTGTGTGAGTGCTGGTGTTTGCGGTGGAGAAGGTGTTGCTATTTGTTGTGAGTGTGTGTTGTTGTTGCCGATGATGTTGGGAAGCTCACCTTTTTCGCGCCTCCCCTCTTTGTCAATTGTTTCTTTTGTCTTTCTTTTTCGTTTTTTTGTTGGTGGTACAGTTTGCCACTTCCCTTTTTCACTATCAGTGTTCGCACAATCCGAGCTGATCTGATCTGGAAAGGGAATGTTTGTCGGATCTGGTGAAGATTCTTTTACAATTTCTGTTGTTGCTGGTTCTGTTATCTTTTTTGGTGTGGAGGTTCTTGGTGTTGGTGTTGGTGTTGGTTTGGTGATGGATGGAGATGGTGGTGTCGCTTTTCGTGGTGCTGGTGGTGATGGTGTTGGTGATGATGGTGTTGGTGGTGATGGTGTTGGTGGTGATGGTGTTGGTGGTGATGGTGTTGGTGGTGTGGAGGCTTTTGGTTGTTGTTGTTGTTGCTGCAATTTTCTGTTTTTGTCTGCCTCCATTCTTTGCTTGTAGATGGGGCAGTCTCTTTTTAGGTGTTTTTCACTGCTGCAGAGGTAGCACTTTGGTCTGCGCCCCTCTACTGCAATGTGTATTCTACTGCCATCCGGCAGGTTTATGGCGTCGGGTATGGTATTTATGCTATCTTGTTCAATCTGAACAAGGAGATGCATTTCCATGCCCAACGAGTTTTTTTCTTTTACTCTGTTCACCTTTAGGATAGTGGCAGTCTCTTCAATGTCGAAGAGCATAGCTGCCACTAGCCAGGAGATGTTCAGTTCTGGTGGCACATGATTTATTTTTATTTCTGTCACACGTCGACCAAGGTATGTCGGCACGTGTAATAATTCTTCCCCCTTTAACGGTGTTGTAGAGTGCCGGATGGCATCCTCTTCCGTTGGGAAGCGCACTTCCACTGTTCCAAAGCGCTTCCCTTTGGTTACGAAGCTTTTTTGGCCCCATATCAGCTTTAGAGCTAACTCCAATCTCTGTGGAGTAGCATTCTCCATCTTTTGGTATTTTGTATTGAATACCTTGTATACTATTGTTTTTCTTTTCGTTGCTTGTATTAATGCTTGTGGAGTGTTAAGGAAGACATTATTGCCATCCCTTCTTAACAATTCCTTGGCATTCTTTATTTCTGCCATTGTCACTTGGATTTCTTCTGAGCTCTGCTTAGCTGCGGAGGCGAAACCGTTACAATGGCTACTGGTTGTGGTCTTGGTACTGTTGCTCGTGTTGTTTACTTTGTTTTCTTTGTTCTTTTTTTTCCTCCTCCCTCTCCGGTGTAGAAGCATTGGTGGAGGTGAGGGCTGGGAAGTCAGCAGCAGAGAGTCTGTTAAACAGACCTGAATCAGGAACACTCTCCACTATGGCGTCAGCTGGGCGAGGTGGAATGTGACTTGACCTGTCATTCTTTTTGTCGGGGAGTGATGCAGAGAGAAGAGAACAGCTGGCTGCTCTTTTCACTGGCATTTTGCCTTTTATGGCATTAACTGGGCGGGGTGAAAAAAGACTTGACCCGTCATTCTTTTTGTCGGGGAGTGATGCAGAGAGAAGAGAACAGCTTGTTATTTTTTTTCCGACATTTTTCAGATATGAAACGTGTGAAATGTGAAAATGGAAGTTTTTCAAACGAAGAATTCACCCCTAAATGGGGGAAATCTCGCCTAACCGACTAGCTCCGCAAGAACCTAGTCGGCTTGGCTACAACAATATATAAAATTTAAAACAGATTTCAAAAGATTTCCGGGTAAAAACGGCAACAACTTACAGAGCTTCGGGAGACACGTCCATCCGCTTGAACAACAATAATAATAATAATAATAATAATAATAATAATGATAATTGTAATAATAACAATAATAATGATAATTGTAATAATAATAATAATAATGATAATTGTAACAGTAATAATAATAATGATAATGATAATTGTAACAGTAATAATAATAGTAATAATAATGCCAAGTCGGAGTAGGAACAATTTGAATGGATCAACCTCAATAGCTGGCTCGTGCGTCATTTTTCCGGCTCTGAAGGAAAGAATATCGAAACTTGTTTGGAAAGGATTTGAACATAGAACCTAACGATAGAATGTGTGTAAAACTTTCTTTCGTTTCTTTAAGTCCACAATATTTAACTAATTCTGCAATATGCTTCTAGTTGTGAATCCCCTCTTATTTGAAGCAGACGTGTATTACTCTATTTTCTTTCCGTTATAATCTTCTTGTGTTATTGATATCAAAATATTGAAAGCGCTGTGTGATTTGATAATGGCTGAAACACAAATATATTAGCTAAATACCAAACGTTCAATATCCAGCGATTGAAGATAACTAGCTTCTAACTAGAGTGATAATGTTATGAACCTGAAAGCCTTTTCCTGGACACAATTGCTTTATTTCATATAGGAAACTTCATTAATTCAAAAGAGCCTTTTATCATTGAATACGTTTATCCAATTATCCCTGTCGAGCTGCTTATTATGTATTGTGACTGAATGATATTACGCAGCCAAGCATGTAAGTGGCATTGTGTATAATTAAGTGTCTAATTATAGATGATAAACAAGCTTCCAGGAAGAAATACACTTATTATCTTGAGATGATCTTGTAAATGCGGGTCGCATTTAACTATCACTTGAAGATGCAATTCTGTGACAAACAAAGCACTAAAGAGACACCTTCTCAATTTAGAATTCTGCAGTTGGTTTATCCATTGTTTTACATTGTTCGACCTCTAAAGGCAAGATATGAATTAAATCAACAAACGTATTTACCTAAATCGTACGAATGTTTCCCTCAGAATATTCTAACACTAAACTCAACAGTTTCAGGAATATTACGTGATAGAAGTGGTATTCGAGTTTACATTAAGTGGATTCGTGAATTATAAGAACTTATTTTCCTGACAGATTTATACATAAATATTATGGAATTTACCCTATTACCATTTTTATTATGGAAATTGGATTATCAGGAATTAGAATAGTTTTCTGAATTATTTTCTTCAACAACTTCCTTGGCAGTTGTATGGAGAACAATATAGAGATGACATAAACATCATTGTCAGTCAAACATCGACGCTAAATCTCAACAAGATTAATTCGTTTTGTGTAAGTCAATTTACTTTCCTTGGGAATATGCATATTGTCTTAATATTCCATTTATTATATTGTGTTCATTAGTCGTGCATAAAAGAATTATCTGCGTTTCTGCTACAGATCATCGACACAAGTTTCTTTCTTTCATATTTTATCCTAGCCATTTATCATATTTGAATTTACTGTCCTTACCTGTCCGGTTTACTACATGTACGATACAGCAAGATTTGTTTTTACAGACAAAATCATGTTGCATATTTTACAGACCAACTATACAAATGTAATTCAATGCATGTCTTATATTTATTTTTATCAATTTCCTTCTGGTATAATTGTACTAAGCACATAATTACCCTATCATAAGTATACAGCTTTGAGTAATGATCATTTTAACGAAATTGTATCACCTAAAATTAGAATAACAATTTCATATATCTATACAAGACTACACATGATTGAAGGCAACATACAACGGAGTTGCTAAGGAGGATAAAATCCATAATTAATTGAAATTTCCAAAGGCATAAAATTAAAAAAGGAATATATTTAATAATAAATGTTTGTCACTGTTATAATATCATAACCTTTGCAACATTTCAGTATTATAAAAGTAAATGATTTCATTTTGCCTCTATATACAAATGAGAATAATGTTCATATATCTAGCAAAAAACAATATGAAGAGGAAATAAAGATTTTATGTCTTCGTAGGTCAAAACATATTTGTTAGATAACATACCTAACATTTTATTGGTCCTTCATCCAATACCGGCCTTTTGTATCACACATACTTTACAATCTGGAAAGAGTGTTATGATACACTGGTCTAATTTACTGAATGCTACACGAGGAAAGCTGCTTTGTTTACAATACACTTACTATAATTAAAACGTAACAAAATTCACTGCAAATGTAAATTATTTCAAATATTGGCAAAAGACTAGCCATCCACTACTCAGCTAGCACATATTTTATCAGCATTGCATGCACGAAAGGCAATGTCGTCTTTTAACTTTATATAATTATATATATATATATTAATATATATAAGATATCTGTATTACGTGAAGGCGCATGACACAGTGGTTAGAGCGTCATGCTTACGATCTTGGGGTTGTGAGTTCGAATCCCGGACATAATGTATATATATATGTATATATTGTAACGTATATATAAATTATAATTATATATATTATATATAATTATATATAATATGATATATATATATCTATATATTATGTATATATATTATTATTGAGATTAAATTTTCACCGGCCTCCTACATGGTTGCAAGGATGAGAAAGAAAGCATCTCAGTTTCTTCATCCTTAAGAGCTTCCAGATTTTTATAGTCCTAGTTATCGTGATCATTTGCAGTGTATGAAGTATTTGCACCGTATGTATTAATGTATGTATGTCTCTACTTTTAATTATTATAAATCTTCTACTGAGCAGGGAACAAACATACAAGGCCCCATCGTTGGGATGTAATTAAGGGACAAATTCACATTTGGACCTTAAGGAAAGTCTTGCATAGTCTTTACTGTTCCACTCTGTTTCCACTTGCAATGTACGAATTAGCCGGTCGATTTCTCCTTCTGAAAATCCGAATATGTATGTATATATGCATTCAGTTTTATTTTAAGATTTGTTGCCAACTCAAACAGATCCGGTTTCAAACCTAGACCCAAGACTTTTTCAATGGAATGTCATCACCATTAACAGGAAATTTTTGTATGTATATGTGTACAATTTTGAATGTCTTACTTTATGTATGTCTACACATGCATATACATACTTAAATGACAAACTTCTGGAACGTTGCACAGTTTTACAGTTCCAGTGATGGTTTAGATCTACGTATGTAGTTGTGTATGTATGTATATATATATATATATATATATATATATATATATATATATATATATATATATATATATATATATATATATATATATCTCACATACTGCATGTGCATGCGTGTGTGTGTGAGTATATTTTCATATATGTTTATAAACATATTTACATGTATGTGTGTATGGACGTAGTAGACCGTTCTCACCCGCCAGTGATATAAACGCGATTAATTTTATGTGCCACAATGACATATGAGAGTTTCTCTAATGGTAAATAATGCGGTATTTTGTGTTGTAGACAGGACACCCAATTGAATTGAGAGATAGATATTATCTTTTGTTATTAATACCGCTTCAGTCGCTATTATTTATTTTTTAATAAGTCCACTGGTTGTTTGCGACGCCATCTCCCGAAAAGAGACTGAACATTCTATATATATTGCTGATGGAAAAATTGGCTGCCATCGGCTTTTCTGCACCGCAAGACTACATGGGCGGGGTGTCCTTTGCAGTAAACAACGCAGTATTCGTTGATCTAACGCAACAACCACTTGAAGCAGAAGATAAATATTACCTTTTACTTTTCGCTATTGATACTAATTCTGTTGCGATTACTTATTTACTCTGTTACTCGTTTGAGCCATGCGATTGTGGTCATGTTAGAGCATCGCAATGATCTTTCTGATTTTTTGTGTCTGGGGTGTTTCACAATCACCACTGCTGTATGTGCCTTGTCACAGCTGTAGGTCCATTTAATATATAAGGGAGTTTGATTTCGCTGTCCACGTTTGTATCTCATGTCGGGCTGTTGGTTCATCTGGTATTGTGGAGAAGAGGATGTTTAGTTCATTTTGAAAATATCTACTTCCACCGTATGTACCACACAAACACACACACACAGACGTGTGTGAAGGCGCATGGCTCAGTTGTTAGAGCGTCGAGCTTATGATCGTGAGGTTGTGAGTTCGAATGCCGGACCGGGCTGCGTGTTGAGTTCTTGAGCAAGACACTTTATTTCACGTTGCTCCAGTTCACTCAGTTGTTGAAATTATTTGCGACATCACTGATATCAAGCTGTATCGGCCCCTTTGCCTTTCCCTTGGATAACACTGGTGGCGTGGGGAGGGGAGGCCGTTATGCATGGGCGACTGCTGGTTTTCTATAAACACCCTTGCTCTGATTTGTGCCTGGGAGGGTAACTTTCTAGGTACAATCCCACGGACAGTCATGACCGAAGGGTCTCAGCATATATATAGATGTGTGTGAATCTGTAGGTGTACATATATATCTACACACATATATCTATACGCATAGGACACATACACATACGCACTCACACAGATGTGTATGTATGTATGTATGTATGTATGTATGTATGTATTTGTAAGTTAACGTGCAAAGCAGTGACGAAGAATAAAATTGGTTAAAGCATCTGCATAATATGTTAGAGAGCTATTTAAAGCTCTAAAGGCTTTCCACTACAATTTGCCGTGACGAAAACTGTTAAAATCTTGTAGCTTAGCCCTACATGGCCTGCTAATTGCTCTGGAAACAGGGAATAATTTTAAGGACACACTGGGTGGGACCAGAATAATTAGACGCAACATTGGGATGAAATTATTTAGACCCGGAATCTTTAGCCTAACTGAAGAGATAACACTGAAGTTGCCTAACTTATATAGTTCTGCCAAGGAACAGCATAACCCCAATGGGTAAGCTTCGGCGTAGAATTAGACTCGTAATATGGTACAGCCCACCGTTTTCTGGTATCGTCAAAACTAATATCTCCCAAACTTTTCTTTCATACACTGAACTGGTGCATGTCTCCCAATATGTATGGGTGTGTGCGCTTGCGCGCTTGTGTGTCCGAGTGTATATAACTGTGTGCGTTTGTGTAAGAGAACATGACCGGGTATGTAGTGTGTTCCAATCCCGATAGTGAGATCGTAGGTCCGATTCCCAGACCAAGTGACGAGTTCTTGAGCAAATAACTTAACGTAATTTCACGTTGCTCTGGGACCACATGGACATCTGACGTAAGCAACACCGTACAGTGATATCGATTTGATGGTGGATGTGCACCATGGAGATTTCATTCCTAGAAACCAATCGTGTATGTTAACTGTTGAGCAAGAACTTGCAGAACTCGGATTCGAGAGACTACCACTACATGACATTTCACACTCTCTCTCTCTCTCTGTATATACATGTATGTATGTGTCTATGTTTGTTTGCGTGTGCTCACGCGTTTGTGTGTGTATGTATGGGTAACTTTTTATTTCGTTGAAGACTTACATATGCCAATGCATGCATGATTCCTCTCAACACGCCTCTGATGTTGTTCAACTATATTTGGCCATATTACAGTCGAAACAACTTTATATACATTACCGTGTCAGACATAATTGCAAATAGGGAGAACAGCCAAGATGCTGTAACGGTTCTGCAAAAACGACACTGCATTTGTAATATATTATCAAAAGCAAAACTACGAAAGGCAACGGTGTGTTAGTTGAGATTTGAAATCAGATCGTAAGCAATCGAAGCAAATGCCGTGAGTTATTCTATTAACCACTAATAATTCTGCTAATTTGCTACACACACATACACCACCAAGTAATGTGTACACACATCTGTCTGTATTTTTTGTTATTTATTTATTTATATGTGTGTGTGTATGTGTATATATATATATATATATATATACACGTATATATATTATAGTTATATATATACATATATATTATAGTTATATATATACGTACATATATTATAGTTATATTACATAATTATAAAGATGTCGGTGTGTGTGTGTATACATATATACACACAAGTGTATGTATATATAAGTATGTATATATATATATATATAAGCATACATATATAAATGTATATATAATTATATATATAACATACCTGTATATGTATGTGTGTAATATATATATATATATATATATATATATATATATATATATATATATAAATACATCACAAACACACACACTTATCTGTAAACAGAATGTATAGAAATGGGAGCTGAGATAGAGAGACAGACACATAATTACAAGTCCCAAATTAGCATTTCCAATTAACGAATGATTTTCTTTTGTGATATGTGAAGCGGTATTTCCTCTATACTTTCGGTTCAGTTTTGGCGAGGAATTACAATGAATTACCAGACACTAAATACATTCAAAAACAAAATAAATCAAAAACAGTGCGAGAGATAGATAGAAATATTGGTAAATATAAAGAGACAGTAAAATAGTCAGAGAAAGCGAGGGAGAAAGAGAGACAATGATAAACTTATTAATATTCCACAAGGGAATTCGGTGGCCAAAATGTCTCACTTTTCTACTTCACTATAACAGTGATATAGATTTTCTCCATGTGTATATGACTGCACCCTTAAGTCCGTTTGAATATGCGTGCCTATATGTGCGAGAATGTGGTTTTGTGTATGTAATCAAAATTGTGAATGTGCTTCTAGGTTTTCTTTCTTATAATGTTGTGAAATACTGTATATAATCTGTTGTAACAAGTTTAGTCACTTTAGACTTCAATCTGATCAAAGTCTTACATTATAGAACACGGTAAAAACAAATTAAGATTCTATGCGTCATACTATCATACTCTCTTCATTGCCTCCATAATGTTTATACCAGGATTTATAACAATAAATTTTGCGCCTTTCTTATCAGTTTCAGACGTTACAAGTGGTGTTTGTTTATTCCAAATATTTAGAACATGATGTTATGATGTTCCTGAGATATAAATATTATCATACAATACATTGAGATATAGCAAAGTACAGAATTTTTAATACAATTTCTGCTGGATTTTCGATGTTTATAACATATAAAACATGGTCTCTTAATGTTAACAGCAAAAGATTTAGTAAGTGTAAGTAAACAAAATTGTTCAGAAAATTTTATTATTGAATTATAAAATTATACATACACTACACAAATCACAAAATTCATCGCACCGTCATTTTTCATTTCATTCGTTATGTGCTGATAGAGAGAAATGACATTGTACTATATATAGATATGTCGTTCTCAGAAGTGTTAGCGACATAATCTTCGAACAATGTTCATAAACCACCACACAATGCTTCACTGTAAATATACATAATTATTCTACAAAAATGCTGTTGACAGTAACTTCGAAGTTCCGGCCAGCTAACCGTCATTGCATTCTTGAATAGTATGTATGGTGTAACCAAAAAGTTTAGTGTAAAATTGTTTTTATTACAGCTAAACACACACGCACACACTATATATATATATATATATATATATATATATATATATACGTATGTATGTATATAAATCCGAAATTTTTTTGTTATGAAGACAGATGCGGCGACTCCTTACAAATCAATTCATTTACAAATGACTAATTCTTTCATGTCTGTAGATCCTCTGTATTGGAAGATATCAACTTTCAAGAAATCATGCTTTGAAAATAAGGTCACTGTTTTTTTTTACCACATAACCAAGGAAAAAATATATTTTAGCGCTGAGCATTTTTCACGAGATTAAATTTACCAAGATTACTTTGGGTTCAAGGCTTGCAGATAATAAAATTCTAAACTTCTATATCGAGCCATCTGAATTTCGCAAGGCAGTTCTCTATTATATTATACGTGATCTCAATATCAGAAACATGGTGAAACGCAGAAATTCAATCCTGGTTGACGATGATTTCTATTGGGTGAAGAAATAAGGCGATCCCTACACGGGTAGGGACCATTACTTGGAAGACGGCCTGGCAATCTCAACCCATTATGAACGCCCACACCTTGGACAAGTTTGGAATAACCTCATAAATATGTTCAAACATTTTGACCTTTCCATAACTTACCAGCAGCTTGACCACCGTGGGCATCCTAGAGGTGATCCTTCACCTAAAAACGGTGAAGTACTTCTATTACAAGCAACCCAATGAGGAAACCGAGATCATCCACGATAACTTAAACCACTCACCTCCGTTGTTATTTGAAACTTAACTTCAGTCATTAATGGAAGAAAATCTGACCTTTCAGACGACAGGGATACATTCCACAAGACCGCCTCCACACCACCACTGTTTCTGGGGACTCGCTGATCCTAAATAATTATTTTAAATTAATTTCATCGTCGGATGAGAGTGGTGTCCACATCTTTCCATCTTTAATCTCCTTACTGTCATCACCTCAAATGTAAGATTTCTTCCTTGAAGATAGAGGTTCGTCTCCTCCGACGATGGTATCATTATTTTAGACCATCCAGCACCCAGAAACGGCTGTTTGATTTTTGACACTTTTCTCCAACCCCTTTAATTCGTATGTCAGTGTATCGATTTTAGATTACCTGTCCCACTCCTCATTCAGCTGACATCCCTGGAAATTTAAATCTCATTCAGATGAAGGAGAAGGGATAAAATTATTTTCATCTGAACCTATATGATTTCAGATCGTCTTCCATATCCTTCCCCAATTCCCTAAAATGTTCTTCAGCTCAGCATCAAATTTATGTGTGTGTTTGTGTGTGTACACGCGCGCGCGATTGCGAATGTGTGTGTGTGTGTGTGTGCAAACACGAAAAGCGTTCGCCCATGTGTGTATTAGTTACAACTATGAGAATTATAGAGAATTACTTTTGAGCGTGCGCTTTATTTGTTTAAGTTGAAAATGTCGCATTTAAAGTCTATATATTTTTGTCTAATAATTGTTTATGCATATATTTTGTTTCGTATATAAATATATTTAGCTTGCATTTTAAGTATGTGTATGAATATATTTTGTTTTGTATAGCATATATTTCCAATGCTAGTTTGTTATTCAAAAAATAATTTTAGTTCAAAAAATATATGCAAACTCAGAGAATCTTTGGTGTTTGTTCTTAAATGCATTATATAAATGTAAGGGGATATACTAGAAAAACTATATTGAAAAAAAAACATTGCTGCTTCTAACACATGTGATCGTATAAATTGTTTTCCGTTGATATGTTGTACATTTTAGGATAAACAACGTTATATAAATACACAACTAGAAATATACAAAGATAGGAAATTTGAATTTGTTTTTTTTAATTTTCGTATTCCTGTGTATTATGATCTACGAAAACACAAACAATGGAAGTTATAACAAAGGAATTAGCTATCAAAATATATAGACAAAAAATATCTGGAAAAAGAGGAAAAAAGACTAATATATTAAGCAGTATGATCTCACATCTAAGCTTTTCAAAACTGCCCACAACATATTAAAATTAATCGTTTATCTGAAAAAGAAGAAAAAGTAACAATTATAGAACTCACTTTAAAATTTCAATTTTAGAGGATTTTCTAAGCTATGGAGACTTTAATAATTGCTTTCTTTTAAAATAAGTTACATTTTTTTCCAGCTACTTTTTAAGCAACATTATCGTGCAGGTATTGCATAATTCCTGATAGGTTTATCATGAATATGTCTGGCTATTAGTTGGTAAGCTGCTCATAAATATGGATAAAATTATAAATATAAGGTGTAAATATATGGCTCATTTCAAGGCTAAGTACCTTAACATATTAAATAAATAATATTACATTTTTGTTTTCAAAGTTGTTAGAGTAACTTCCTTTGATTTTGATTAAACTGAGAATCAAAATAGCCATGATAAATTTAAATTACTCGCCAAATTAAATAAAACTTCTACCATAGGACTTGCTAGCACGTGTCGTAGATTACACTTTCTAGTTCGTGTACAAAATTTCAAACAAGAAGGTAAGTTGTTTGAAAAAATACGGAAACAAAAGAACACGTGTTGCTTAATATAAATGAAATGAATAGAATGTATCACATCTATCATATATACTTTCTTAACATCAAATAATTCCATGCTTGATAATACACTGCCAATGAAAATGCAGAAAAATCAGTAAACAACTGTTATCTCAATGTACAACAATATATTGATATACGTTTGATAATACTCTAAATAAATTACAAAGTGTCGAAGGGAGTTGAAGATTGTAGCTTATAATTAGTTTAATACTTCGTGAGAATTCTATAAGTAAAGAGGGGAAATTTATTGTATTTATTCTGTGTTAACTTACTTCTTCAAATCACACTTTGTTTCATCTAACTTTACAGCAGGTGAAAATATGTGGAACTGGATTTTTTTTTTCTATTCTAAAATTGGCAATAAATAGATTCCGTCTAAGATTGCGTGTTTTATGAAGATGTTTACATTGAAACACATGTAGAGGCAAACAGATACATAGAAAAGTATGTAAACTTCCAAATTTATTTAAACTGAGAATTTTGTCGAAATACGAATTCAAATTTATTAACCTCTAAACCGTGAATTTGATGCTAAATTCGTATTCTATTTATAAACTGGGACGTACGTTAGCACATATATACACTCATGCAAGCATACAAATTCACGCACAGGCAGACATACGGAGGCAGACAGACGGGCACAGGCAGACAGACGGGCACAGGCAGACAGACGGGCACAGGCAGACAGACGGGTACAGGCAGACAGACAGGCGCAGGCAGACAGACAGGCACGCACACACAGTCATGCAGTGACAAGCAGGCGCAGGCAGCACTCGCTCACTCGTATATGTATGTATGTAGTTTTCCAACAATGATCATCTCTGCTTTTGCGGGATATTTATTATTAAATTATCTGAAACATTCTTTACAAAAAGTTTGATAATGTACTCGAGTGTCGTCATAAAGCTCTCATTGTGTCCAGTGCTTGATTTGTTCTGGATGTTAAACCAAATCGTGACAGATACGTTGGTCTGCTGGCGAAAGCCATTGATTCTCTTCGTGTATAATTGGTGGACCAACAAATTATACACGATTAGACTATTAATATTTCACGTATGTTGTGAGCTGAATGATAAACCTAGTATTATTATTGTTGTTGCAATGTCGTAACTGAAGGGTGTCTGGCGTTATGGATAAGGTAGAGATGTAGCATTAACGTGTTTTGTGTTTGTTAGTAACAAACTTTGTCTGCAGTAAGGCTAGGTATTCTGTCACCGGTGATGTTTCTCTATTAATATTATAGCTTGATTTCAATTGCATGTTTTGAAAATGTTTGCAACAGAGCAGAAATTCATTAAGTAAAAGTTCATTTCGTAAATCCTAATAATAGCATTGAGACGCACCACTAAATATTCAACACGTGTATCGTGTCACTGAAGGGGCTGTGCAATCCTGCTTTGCTTGAGCTTTAGGATATTGCAAAACATATATATGCTAATATATAAAAATATATAAATATACCCGATATATTTAAATATGGATCTAATAGTAAGATGTGGATAATCATATATATATATGCAGTTCTATATCGATAGCTCAATCATTTTCGTCAAACCAGTCTTGATGTTTTCGATGAGAAAACCCAAGAATCACTGAAGATGCCTCTTAAATGACACCGTGATTTTCTCACATTTTCTTTCATACCGGTAAGCCTGCAGCTTTCTATAATGAAAAAGAGAGAGAATATGGTTTTGATTGTACCACTTTTGAGCTTTGGCATATCTACGTTGGAATTGGTTTCCGATTATGTTTTACTAAATATGAAAGCATGTTCAGAGCAACATTCCGTTATTTCAAATGATCGTGTTATAATTACATTATTCTCACAACGGCTTCGAACAATGTCATAGTCGATATTGTGCTATGTCGGTACCTAAGAAGACTCCGAGTGCTTTTAATATATCGAATTGATCGTTTATAGGGTATATTGTTTACTACAGTTCAAATGCAGTGCAAAAGGAAATGACCAAGAACATATCTGAATTTATTTTAATAATTCCATGTCTGCTAGTAATGTTATAGCAATGAAATTGAGCCTGAACCTACATGAGGATTAAAGCCTTCAATTAGAACGTTCATGTCATTGCATAGATCGCTGTTCAGTAATTCCCTCAAATCAGAATATAACTTATTCTTGGTTGTGTCTGTAGAATTTTAACTTGGAGCATATGCCTTTGTAAACGTAATGTATCTGAGAGCTAATTCGAATAGTAAGTTTCATAAGCTGGCCATTAAAAGAGTCAAGTTTGCTAACTCATTCGCTATTGCAAACCCTACGCCTCGTACCCTGATCTCTGTCTCAGATTTACCAATCCAGATAAATGTAAAACCACCAGCTAAATTCTTCAGCTTCCCACATGTATTTGAGTGCTGTAATATCGATATCTTTTGCGCTTTGGACCATGATCGATATGTGCTGTTCATCATTCCGGATGTTTCTTATGGTTTGAAATATACGTATATTCCAAGCTGCTTACAGAAATATTTGACATTTTACAATTTTGTTTCCTTCCGTTTTTTTTTTTTTTTACTGTACAGTTAGTTGGACATCCTGTCATTTTCAGTAAGTTGACCGGATTGAGCAAACGATTTTAGGACAACTTTTCTAGATCCCATCTCATACGAGGGAAAGCAGCGTCATCTTAAAAATCCTTTGCAGTTTATGAAGTTGATTTGAAATATTAAATTGCTCACAATTGTTTCATAGAAAAGCCATTTACTTCTTGCCACCATATGTACAAATCTCCAGCTGGAGACCTCCTGTGCTATCTGCCACCAGTCTCCGTCATTATCACTTCATCGTCATAGGATTTCTCTTTCCCTTTTAGTTTTTGTTTTTATGTTACTGAACGATCTGCACTACGAGTTTGTTTATAAAAGATTTCACAAAACGCACTCTCTCCACTTAGAAAGCATGGCGTGTGGTGGTGAATGGTGCACCATATGTCAGATGCTAACCCGGTCACAAATCAAGTTTAGTTGCCTGGCTAATTGACCTTAATCCTGCAGATTTTGCAGATCAAAGTGAGTACTACACAGTTAAGTAGACTGTTCCCAAATTTGTTTTTTGAGGCATGTTGTTTCAGGTGTACTCACGGTGTCCTTTGCTGCGACATAGGACCTATTGGACATACACACTCATACTATACATATAAATGAATGTAAACATGTTTTAATGTCCGTTGACTCTGAGATTCTCCTCCCTTCGACAGCAAGACGTCCAAAACACACCTCACCAATTAAGTTCGGTGACGTTTTTTTTTTTGCCGGTTTAGTCCTCGAAGACTCGACCATGGCGCAGACAGGCCTGGGTTGCATGTTATCACTGACGCTAAGAACGACTGACATACATACACGCATAAACACACGTGAACACACACGCACACATATAGATAACTTACTACTATGTAATAAGTTATCTATAATTTTACTTTGGTTTTATATCTCCTCTTCATCATAGATTTTTCACGCAATTCTGTTTAATTATTGAGTCTTTTCCTGTTCCTGCATAGGAAGGGATAATACCAATAATTGTACGTATAAACCTGGACCATTGAGAACTGTAGAGGAAGTTGAACAGGGAATGAATTAAAAACGAACAGCGTTTCTTGGACGGAGATATTGAGTAATGTTTAGTATCGCGCTTAACAGTTGATACAATGAATAACAAGAAAAGGAAATATTAGAGAATCGGGAATGCACAAATGGATGAGTCACGAGATTAGTTAACCCCAAGGAGATGAAGCGACACAAGTGGATGTAGAATAGGCAGAGATGTTTGACGGTACGTCTGTCATTTACAAATGTTGGACGTTATCTGCGCTTTGATTTGCATCAGGACGTTAGTGCTGCCATTTCCCTTCTTGCATTTAGTTCAGTAGCTATTGAAGATGATTGTTTTCCAGTTTTTATCGTAGCTGTTGTCGCTGACAAGTTTACGACCGATATTTCTCAACAGTTCGTCGGATTCCAAGGAAACACACATGAAAACAAAACAGAATTATAAAAGCAACAAAAAACAGGACACTTCACTAAGTGGTACTACAAATTTCGTAAGCTTTCAAGTAGGAATATTGTTCGATAATAGTAATAATAGAAGATTAGTGATCTATCTCAAAAAAGAGTGAGCTAATTTGCGAATTGACTGGTTTGTGTGCGTAACAAACCCACCGCAAAGTAGAAAAGTAAAATAAATACATAAAAAAGACGTATAGCACTTCAATTTATATATTGCAAATCCGGATGTTCAGACTAACCAGCCATTTTGTCTGGCAAAATATTGATAGAAAAATATTATTTAGAGAAACACGTTCATATATACACACACGCACTTATGAACACATGGGTGCCTTAATGTATATATATATATATATATATATATATATATATATATATATATATATATATATATATATATATATATATATATATATATATATATAATGAGGAAGAGAGGGAAGGGATACATAAATATATACATATAAATACATATATCTGTTTATGCGTCAATATATATGTCTGTGTACGTGTGAGAATACATCTCCGAATGCATAAGAATATTTAGCTGTCTTTCATACACCTAGAAAAGTTTATACATTTTCTAAACACACTATATAAAGTTTGTCTGTCGGTGATATATTCATATATCAGTATATACATTTGCGTGCGTTTGGGATGTATGCATGTGTGTGCATATGTGCGTGCGTGCTTATACACACAGACCATCTATAATATGTATATACTAGAGTGTATGCGAGGTTGTTTTGTGTTTCTATATGTGGGCGTGTATGCGTATACAGTTAATTTTACTGTGTACGCATGTCTGTGCATATGCACCCAGTTTCCAAATTCGTATTCTTTTTCAAAGAGATAGAATGGATACTTATATTTCAACTCCGCTGTCCGTTTCTTATTTCGAATTATTTCTAATTCGACGTCAAATAAACATGTATTTTAAGTGTTTGGCAATGTTCTAACTCAACCGAAGCTAAGAGTCTAAATTACACCTGCCTCTTTTCAATGATTTAAAAAAATGAAACAAGACAAATAGTTAATGATTATTTGAACGTCAAAATCTCGTATGCAATCATTACACGAATATACACACCTATATGACCCTACAACTTATCTCCGTTTGTGAACTTACATGTGTGGGTCTCTAGTAAGAAGTTTACCTCCCAACCGCATGGTTCCAGTTTAGTCTCATTGCACGGTACATTCGGCAAGTGTCTTCTACCATAGTTTCAGGCCGACCAGAGCCTCGAGCGTAGATATGGAAGACGAAGACTGAAAGAAGCCCCGTCATATAATATATATATATATATATATATATATATATATATATATATATATATGATGTTGTGTATCGGTGTATGTTCTCCAGCTCTACTTGACAACCACTGTTGGTTTTCTCGTGAACCCGTGACTTAGACCTCAAAATCGTTGGAAATATCTGACTACATTTTATTGAATGATACAATTATATAGAATCACTTACAAGACTTCAAGTTCTTGTTCAACAATATCATCACTGCACTTCTTTAGTTGTTGCAGTTCTGATGTCAATTGCTAACAAAAAAAATCTGCATCAGAGGTGGAAAAATGTCTCCTCTCAGTATTATATCGTAGAAGGGAAACACTGGTTCACGTGCTGTTTGCCAGAAATTTGTGAGAACTCTATTGTGTTGGTTGAAATAAATATAAAGTAAAAAATTAGATCATATATTAAAAAAGCCCACAATAGTAAATCAGTAAATATATAAGATATTGAAGGGTTGGTCGCACATTTTTATGAGAATAAAATATGAAAGCATTGTGGTTGAAATATTGTTATAAATCTTATAACTAAAGGCTAAATGCTAACAATATCAAAAAAATAAACCTTTCCGAGAAACTTTTAGGACTAAATGTTTCAAAATTAGCTTAAAAGCGTAAATGAAATATAACAGAGTACTGAAAAATTAAAAAAAGAAAAAAAAAACTACCAATGAACGTAAATAAAATTTGAACTGAAAGAATCAGCATAAAAATAAAATTTTAAAAGTATAATTTAAATTTATTTTAACGCTGAATTTTTCAATTTTTTCAACTTTTATTCATTAATTTCTAATTAAATCAATTTTGAATTATTCTTAATTACTTTAGATTTTTGATCTTTTAATTTTTTAATCCTCAGTTGTTATCAGTTTTTGTCGTTCCATTATCATTTCTTAATGTTTTAACTCATTTGTTAACTAATATTTTCATTTTTTTTTATTTCTCAGTTTTATTTTCAATCCTATGTATCATTAATAATATTCTTTTTTATTCAAAATTTTAATTTCAGCTCTAATTTTATTTACTTTGCACTTCGTAATTTTCAAATTTTTCAATACTATATTAATCTTAATTAAAATAAAAATTTATATTTCAACATTTCATATTTTCTACTTTTGAAACCTTTAACCCTAAAGGCTGCTCGGAAATGTTTATATATGTTTAAGTTGATTTTTAATAACTAGTTTCACAGATTTGTAATAATATTTTAAACTCTATTTCTGCTTTCCCTGTTTTCTCCATAAGACAATGTGTGACGTATCCTTCGTTCATCTATCTATTTATCCCTTTATATACTATTGTATTTTTCAATATATCCTTTAATTTCTTGTCTTATAACCATTTCAATCAACAATTAGTGTTTTTTTTACGAAGTTCTGGCAAGCAAGCAACAATGAGTTGTTTCCCTTGGATATTTTTTGTTTTTTTTTTGCTATTCACCACTGGTGGAGTTTTTTTAATTTATTTTGTAATTGACAGTGCTAAGTGCACCGGATTTGCAACAGCTGAAAAATTGCAGCGGTAATCGTATCTTTGATGCAGAAACTTGAAGTCCTGTGTGTGTGTGTGTGTGTGTTTCTTAATGTCGCCTTCTTATTGCCCTAAATTATAGTACAGAATAACGAACACGCAGGTTGTCATCAATTGTCTTCATTTTGGAGGGAAGTGCCATTACTGATCTGACATATCGTAGTTATTATAAAATAAGTTTTGTGACAAACGACTTCTAAATATCTTAGGATGGGTTTTTGCTATCTTGCAAATTTATCTTGCAAATTTATCGTCAAATTTCTTCACATAACTTTTGGAGAGTAATGTAAATGTAGAGTAACAATTTTTCTTCTGGTCTGATCGACGAAACTTTCTTACGTCTGCGTTATTTGTTATTCACAACTAGAATACATTAACTTAGCAAATAAAGGTACAATTCTCATATCGTTGACGCATTTGATAAATTTGTAAAATTTTAGGGGAATTTCATGCAAATGTTCCGACGTATCTTCTTTCTACTATTGACATTTTATTCACGTATCTGCTTTCTTTGTTGATTTCGCTTTCTTAATCACTTCAATTAATTTACCTTGTGTCATAATTTGTGTTTGTTCTCAGGACCGTATACATTTGTGGCTGTTAAATGTAATCTGTCTTTAGGTTGGTGATTTGGCACCTTAAAGATGTTAGATCCTCGGAATAAATGTCCTGCACGATTTCTTCCTTTTTTCTTTCTGAATCTTCTGAGGTCAAAATTGTCTTTCATATTTTGAAGTCGAGAAAATAAATACGAGTTCAGCTCTGGGATAGATATTATCAATTTTTCCTTCCCTTTTAAAAGGCTTAACATGCCACCTTCTGCATATGGCGTTAGCATATCAAATTTTTTTTTCATTGTGATCAGGTAACAGTGTTGTTCTACTGGAATCAGTTCTTCCCATTCAGCTTTTCGTCGGGTGAATAGAGCAATTCTCAATTTTGATTTTCGATCACATCTTAGTCGAGTGCTGCAGGTTTTTGAATCAGGGATATTTTTTTCTTCTTTATTATCCTTTGTAGTAATAATTACCTGTTATTTTTGCCATTTTAACACTAGATATTTCGTTGTTATCAAACTTTATTGCTTCATCGTAGTTTCCCTTCGGTTATATGGCTAGTCATCTGTGTATAGAGAAACATCATTTTCATATAATTTACTTTCCTTTAGTACAATTATTACTCGTGACCCCTGAGTATTTTGCATGTTCGACTACTGTTATTTTATAAATATCTATTTGTGTAAGGTCACTTCATACTTGTGTTTGAAGTGGCATATTCTACTGTTGGTGGATTGTTGCAGGGGTAACCTCTTGATCTGAAAGACATCATATTTGTCGGTCCGCCTCATGGTACCGGCGGAAAAAATGTAAAAGGCTTTGCTTCGGAAGATGTTGAGAGAGAGAGAGATGCTAGCACAACCACTCTGAATCACGTAACTCGCACATGGGAATAGCCATCTCTGCTCCGATAGCAGTAAATACAGATGTAGTCGGAGATCTCCACTGCCACAGACACGACCTCAAATCCATCAAACACCGGCCGATATATTGTCAATTTGCCCTTCTCGGCTAGATGGCTAAATGAGCAGAAAAGTCAGAGTTGGCAGTCTGCATTGCAGTGATACGTTCTGTCCGCTTCTATTTATAAAGAAAAACAACATTGAAAATTGAAAACTAAAAAGAAAAATTAAGAAGTTATAAATCTAAAATGAAATAATTAAAAAATATTTCAAAATTGATTAATTAGAAATTGATGAATAAAAGTTGAAAAAATTGATAAACATTGAAAATTTCAACGTTAAAAATAAATTTAAATTAGTTTTTAAATTTTATTTTACACTGAATCTTATTTCTAGTTCAAATTTTATTTAAAGTTTTTTAATTTTTTAATTTTAAGATAATTTTGAAACATTTAGTCCTAAAGATTTCTGGGAAAGGTTTATCTATATTTTTTATATTTGTTAGCATTTAGATATAAGATATATAATATTTTAACTACAATTAATACCTCCATATTTTATTCATATAAAAATGTGCAACCTACTCTTCGGATTTTTAAATATAATTTCATATTTTACTTTATCTCAACCAACACATAAGTGTTTTCATAAATTTCTGGCAAATAGCAGAGGAACCATTGTTTCCCTTCTACGATATAATACCCAGAGGAGACATTTCCCACCATTAATACTGCGGGTTTTTTTTGTGTTAGCAATTGGTGGTGCTAATGGTATCGGACTTGCAACAACAAGTGATGATGGTATTGTTGAACAAAAAGTTGAAGTTCTGTAGCGGAGTCTATGTAATTCTATCATTCAATAACTGTAGTCCTTTATTTCCAAAGATTTCGAGGTCTAAGTCACGGGTTCACGAGAAAACCAACAGTAGTTTTCAAGCGGAAGTGGGGGACATACACCAATCCGCGCGCGCACGCACACACACACACACACACACACACACACACACGAAGGGGATTCTTTCCGTCTTTGTCTTCCAAATCTATACACGAGGCTCTGATCGGCCTGAGGCTATGGTAGAAGACACTTGCCCAAGGTGCCAAGCAATGAACTGAACTAGAACCCTATGGTGGGGAATTAAACTTCTTACCAAAGAGCCACGCCTGTGAGTTCACAAACGGAGTTAAGTTGTAGGGCGATATACGTATGTATATACGTGTAGCAGTTTCATACGAGATTTTGACGTTCAAATAATCATTGACTGGATGTCTTATTTCATTATTTTCTAAATAACCATTAACAAAATAACCATTAAAATTATCTTTAGAATAACCAAATTCTATTGATTTGCAATGCTTTTTATAGAGTGATTTAGGTCTTGTTATCTAAAATGTGAAGTATGTTTTCAATTATTTCATAAAACCGGAGAGAAAACAAGAATGAAAAAAAGGAACAGAGGGATGTAAAGGAGAAGGAATGACGAGATGATGTGGTGGAGGATGACGATGAGGATGATAATGATGATTATGATGAAGTATAAAGAACTATGAAGAAAAATGAATATTGTAAGAGAGTATTATAAGAATAATACAGCTTTTGGCTAATATTAAATATATATAAAAACACGATTTCAGGGGCGGTTAATACCTTTGGATACTTCGAAGTGATGCTATCCTTCAGTGAGAAATCCAGTAGAAATACTACTTATAGTTTTACTCCTGTTTGGAACCTATAATCCGAAAATATATCATCGAATTTAATAGGGATTATTATTTAAAGCCAAAACTTACCGGTTTATGATACACGGAAAGGAAAAGAACACACAATAATGGATATATAATGCATAACTGGTGTGGATATATGGAAGATTGGCATTCAATTTTTTTCAACGGTCGCTCAAATTCTCTGAACATACGTTCGGATTAATCTATGCAATGTCATCAAATTTGTGCTGAAGATGCAATAATTTGGAAACCTACACCGACACAGGATTAGGCAGAACAACGTATACGGCTATACAGTCCCTATATTGGAAATGAGCATTATTCCTGTAAATACTCCGTAGTACGATACTTGTCCATTGTCTTGTATACATGCTTAAATAACGTGACCCCGATATATCCTCGAAATTAGGACAACCTTTAAAAAGTATGCAAAATAGTTTTGAATGATTCAAATTATACTCATGAAATTCCTCAAACGTAGTGTAACAGGGGTTCCAATAGATCGGTGACCCTTGTAAAAAGGAGGAATCAATTCTCACATCGGGAAGAAAATAAAATGTGATGTCAAATGGCTTACGATATCTGTGAGGAGCACGTTTTATTCCATAGGTAAGGGGATTTATTGTGTTTTATTGAATAAGAATCTTTAAATTTTAGTAAGTGTTATTTCATGTACGGATGTATGTATGCATGTATGTTTATATTTGTGTGTACGTTTGCGTATAAAACCATAAACCGGGACGTATGAATATATCTTTACTTAACCACGTTACTTCTATTAAGCTACCGCCGTTTCGGAATCTTTATGTAGTATTAATGCCAGTATGGAGGGAATTATGCGCATATGATCGATCTCTCTCTCTCGCGCGCGCGCGCGCACACGCGTACACGCACACACACACACACACGCACACGCACACACACGCGCACACACACACACCCACCCACACACACACACACACACACACACACACACACACACACACGTGTGTGCATGGGTATATGTCTGTGTCTCTGTGTGGTAACGAGAAAGCGAATGGAAGCTGGCAGTAGGACATCTCCGGGATAGCATCGCTTTCACATTCCAATATTAAAAACTTAATTACGCAGTGCATATACTTGCCCTCCGCATCGATAAGGTCGTGCCAAAGCAAAATATATATTATTTATATATAATTATCCAAACTGCAATAGAGTTAAACAAACGATCGAGCACAATAGCAGAGAAAATAACAGTTCGGGCGCAATAATGGTAGTATCAAAATAAGAACATACCGAAATATCGAACAAATTAACCTAAGTTGGAAGAATGACAATTTACAGATACGTGATATAAAATATAAGTATCACAGAATATAAGGAATACATCATTACCACTCTCAGTAAGGAAATAAGAAATAGCTACAATAGTAGTATCTCATTAATTATGAATGCTTTCGTATCTTGGTTTTGGTTTTTTTCTCTTATGTCACAAATGAATAAAGAAATTTTCGGTTAGGTGTCTGTAAATTGCATACTATCAATGTTAGGTTTAAGCGAAGGGGAGCAAAGCATATAAAACAGGGAAATACATATTACAGTTTCAATTATGAAACAATAATACTATAATTACTACTACTACTACTTCAATGAAAGCTAATTACTCTTCAATAGCAAAAGAATTTCTGCGCATTTTCTTCACAATTGACACAAATCATGATATGGCCTGCTGGAAAAATACTTCACGCGAACATTCAGCACACTGCATATATAAGTCGACCTCGTACTAAATTTTCTGAAATTGTCTAAACAATAAATTAATGAATTCGATCCCAGAATTTTCTAAGCTGAAAATCCAACAACAAAGAACCTAACATCACTCCGTAAAATCTGCTTTTCTATGATTAATTAATTCAACATTCACACCATCTTTCAATATGCCTGATGAATAAAGTAAATTGTTTTCTGGTTACTTAATTTTACCACCAGTTTGCTCTGATGATCTGTTAATGAAACTAAAAGACAAAAATAATCAGAGCCATTTTCGTTGAATAAGTAACCATAAACATTTTTCCAACTGGCTGAAAATACCAGCTTAAATCTCACAGTATCGTCTCTATAAAGACTACGGAATTATATTCCACGATATAAACTTGATACAATTATCACATCTAAGCTTACAGAACATCAGCTATTTTTATATTGTGGCAACAAACGACGGCACTTGCGCGGGTGTTCGACCAGCTTGCGAAGATATAACAGCAGAATTTCTGTGAGCAACAAATGAAAGATTTTTTTCCAAATATATATAAAAAAAAAAACGTAGGTTTAGAATAACAAAATTCTAATTATCATCATCGCCGCCGTTTCTTGTTTTCTCTCCGGTTTTATATGAAATAACTGAATAAATACTTCACATCTTAGATAACAGGACCTAAATTACTCCATAGAAAGCATTACAAATTAATAGAATTTGGTTATTCTAAATGTAATTTCACAGGTTATTTTCTCCTGCGTATATTTGTCATCTCACTCCACCACCATCCGTCTTTCTTCGCCCTGAGTGAGTTTGTGTAGTTGTATGCGAATTCAATAAAAGGAGTGAAGGCATTTTAAACATATATAGAATTGAGTGCATGCGAACAGTGGATGGTAATAGTATTTTGTTGATGGATATAGGTGTATAAACATACACATGCTTATATTTACCTTTATCTAACTATATTGAAATAATCGCTTATTTTGTATCCATCCCGATTTACAGTTATACCTAAACAGAAATATCTTAATGTATTTTATTACCTAATTGCATAACTGTATCTTCCTATGAGAAATTCCACCTGATCCTATACACCAGATATTGCAAGCATATATGTATGCATATATTTATGTACAGGTATGTGTCTCGTGTATTTTCGTTTTCTATTCCTTTGTACAGGCAACTATATATTTTTAATTCCACATCCATTCTAATTCATATAATTATGTATTCATACACGTTTAAATATGTGGTGTGTCCTGGCAGCTCATTATAGTAAGGGAGATAATCACTTTTTGAGTCATAGTTAGAAATTTGAATATTAAATCGAAGAATACCGCAGAAGATCCGCAGAATATATATCTGCAATATATTTCTTTCATTACAAATGTTGAGTTTTCTAATTACAGATAGCCAGAAATAGCGCCATTTTATTCTTACTTGAAATCACCAGCATGACATTATCTGTGGTAAATAAATTACTCGAAATTAAACATTTGCAAAGCACGATTCAATATCCGTGTATTTTTCTGGAGCAAGCAAACAGTGGAGCAATAATAATGCTCATCAAATAAACCATTGTGATATGGTTTGCAGTATGAGATATAAAAGAACACACACACACCCATACACACCCACACGTATGTAAAGATATATTAGTATATTAACTATAATTCCTAGTTAGAGCCATGTTAGCTTTCACGTCTATAGCGCAGCATAACTAAATACTTCAGAACATACACGTGAATCTTTTAAGAATTGGACGCTTTCCGTGTCTGTGCCTGTTGTTGTATGTCTGCATTTTACAAATATTTTATCATTTATTTTTGTAGCTACAACTTTTAATAATTGCTCATTGTATGGTATTAGCAAAGCATAAAAATGTTTGCGTGATATTGTCTCAAAGCAACAAACTAGCTGTCTGTACAACATAACAAACGTAACAATGTGAATAAGCAATCTAGTTAGAATTCTTCAATGGTCATTGTTTGTCTCGTCTCCGAGCCGTGGTTTTCAAAATTTTTTTCTCTTTTTTTCCACACTTTCTTGTGACCGACGTTTAAGTAAACGTGCTGAATTCACAAGTAAAGTGTTGCATTGCCGGACAATTGTACATTTTTTTTTATTATAGACTTAAGTTTTTTCTACGAGGTTCTCACTTCTTATTGGAATTGCTTTCACTGACACACACACACACACACACACACACGCGACCACCCCACTCCAAACATATATACATGTATGTGGGTGTATTTGGTACGTTATGAGTCTGAGCGCGCGTGAGTATTATATTAATAAGCGTTCAAATTTGCAACCAACTCAATACGACGTGTAGAGTCAAATATGTTAATTCATTGAAATTTCCTTCTAGGTTTCATTAAACGATTACTTTTTTCAGCATGTGAAGAATATATATATATATATATATATATATATATATAGGGATCACCGTGCAATGACTAAGGAAAATAGTCTAATAATGGAGCATGTAAGTCCTCGACAGAAAAAAGTAGGCTTTCCCATCCGCGTGGCACTCGAACCCACATCCCTTTGTTAAGGCGAATAAGTATGTTACTATTATATATATATATAATGTAACAAACACACACACACACACACACGTGTTTGTGTGTGTAAGTGCGGGGTGCAAGTGTATATGCACGTGTTTGTGTATGTATGTATGTGTGTGTATATATATATATATATATATATATATATATATATATATATATATATATATATATGAGAGAGAGGGTATCGTTCTTTTGCATATTTTTAGTAATACTAGGCGTGGCTGTGATGTTGAAATGAACAATTATAACGTGCTAGTTTGGTGTTATGTTTAATTGTCAGAAATGGAAAAATAGGTGAAAGTGATATGCGAAATATAGGGCGTAATGGGTGATTTATTCTAATGCTCATAATGGATGAAAAGGCATTATGCAAGATATAAATGTTTGAATGCAGTCTTGTAAAATCGTTGCTTAACTATACACTTGAATAACTTAATCAGTTACAGGTTAGACTAGAGGTTATTGAGGAATATATTATAATGAATCCTAGACTCTTATACTGGAATTAATAACCACGAAGCTTAATTTTTATAAAATTTTAAATAATTCATTTAACATATATTGCAAATGATTTAGTTGTAATTCTAAACTGAAAATCTACTTAATATTTATCAAAAGTTTACAATAATATACATATTTGAACTGAGAAAATATCGATATAATCCCGGATAAGTCTAAAGTTAATAACATGTTACTCTCAGGAAATAACTCTTTTGTGCCTTGCAATGTTCAATTTAAATTTCTCGTGTCTCGATAGGTTTGTTCGAGAAAATATTCATTAAAATCCCACAGCTGCCCCAGGAAGTCAGGTATATACGGATGTAGACCAATATTTATAATAAGACTTACTAATTTGTTCAGCAAAACTACATAAAGATTAGGAATTAAAAATAAAACAGTTGTGCTAGATCGATGCAGAATGACATTTAGGATTGCAAATGAATCAAGTAATATCGTCAAAAAGTAGTGTATCCCTCAAAAGTCAAAAAATAATATATAAAACTGCCAGATGAAATTATTTTGCATCGGTATTTTGAAGACGAAATTCTGAGAAGATAATATGAGAGTGGCAATGGAAAAAATGCGGCTATAGTAGTGATCAAGCTGAGCGTATGAGTGGCTGACTGAGAAGACGCTACTAATGATATACAGGAAATTCATATTGTTATAAGTATTATGTAAAAATCAGCTTATATTAAAATGCGTTTACGTCATGACAAAAAAAAAATTATGACAATCTGAAAAATACAATCAATGTTGAACATAAGAATTAATGAAGCAATTTAAAACAACGCAACCGTTTGAAATGTTTTTGAACCGATATATTTTTAGATGAGAAATACATCAAAATAATTAGCTCAGCAAGTGAACAGCTCACGTTCAGGACAACGGTTTTTGATGAGATGGAACATATATTGCTAATAAACAACTATTAATATCTTACGGGATATATATATATATATATATATATATATATATATATATATATACACACACACAGTCCAACTCATTTGTAGACATGTGACATGAAGCTTCAATAAACAAATGCACCAGAATATCGAACGGAACAATTGAGGTTCATTTGACGAAAGTTGAATGTGCTCTATACAAAACAAGCTTCCATCCACCACGAAGTTACGCAGTGTTTCAAGGGAAGAAAAGCTCACTTCGTTAGACATCATATGAAAAGTAAGCTCTTGAGAACTTTGATAATAGAAACTGAAAGGGAGAGAGGAGATACTCGATGGTCTTTCAGGCTGTATCCTAAAATATTACCTCAGTAAAGTCCTGCGAAATAGAAGTGAATATCCATGAGCCACTGCACCTGTAAGCAAGGTTCATGAAAAGATACTTCTGAAACACGCTGTATGTGCAACACATGCACACTAGGGAGTGTTAACAATTTCCTGGCTTTCAGGATACGGTGAAAGGCATGGTTAGAGACCCAACCTTCCAAGGTCTTGTAAAGGGCCAAGACAAGTGAAAGACCGCTGCAATGTGTATGAATCTGAGAGGGGAGTATGTTGAATAAAATCATGACTGACCCGCCTGTAAGGTATTTTACCCAAAGCCAGGCACTTTTCAGCATCTCCCCGTATATACATGCATTCACACATATATTCATTTGTACATGCAACACATCCATACACAAACACACACATATATACAGAGAGACAGAGAAAGTGAGAAGGGGGAGAAATATATTAGTGGATATATGTATATTTCGAAGGTTAATACTGATTGCGTATAATTCTGATTTTTCGCAGTGTGTAGAAAAAATTCGAAATGAAAATATAACACATGCACATATATACATTATATATACATATTAACACACACACACACACACACACACACACACATACACACACACACACATTAGATTGAGGCATAATTCCTGAGCGTTTCTTTTTTTCAAATTTATTTTCAGCAAGAAAAAAAAAAACTAAAACAAATTAATCGATAATATACTCTCCGTTGTTGTTTACGACTTCCTCCCATTGTTCAATAAGTCTTTCGATGCGTCAGAGATAGAAATCTCCCTGCCTTAACTCAAGGAATTCGTCCGACCAAGCTCAATTCCACGTCATTATTGAATGATACACCGTGCAAAGCGGTCGAAAGAGATGAAAATCTGACGGCGCCAAGTCTGAAGGGTGGGGCAGCACTTCCCATTAGAGTTCTTGAATCGTGGCTTTGGTTATATTGGTGATGTGAGGACGAGCCTTGTCACGATGCAGAAGAAAGTCATTTCGCCTACTCTTTTTTTTTTCTGAATTGTTCTGTTGAGTCGGTGCAGTTGTTGAACGTAATACTCTACAATGAGTGTTTGGTTGTACTCAAGCAGTACATAATGAATAATGCCTTCTCTGTCTTATCATACACACAACATGGCCTTTTCGCCATTGCAAATGCTCTAAAGAAAACGCTTTTTGTGATCATGTGTTGAGCGATGTCGAGCAAGCAAACTGGTGGCGATTGTGGAGCGTTAATTTATATTGTTTCCGCTTAAAGTCTGTGGCACCCAAACGCCAAGCTTCTGAACTTTGACCATTGAATGAAGGTCGTTGACCACAGTTCGTGTATCACAATCCATCTACTTCGCCAATTCTCTGGTCGTTTGACGTGGATTTGTCTGAAGACATTGATTCAATCACTCTTGATCAAACTCAATTCAGCGACTAGTGTATGATCTGTCCTTGAGGTCAAAATTCCCCCCACCATTTTTTTTTTGAAGCGCAAAAACCAACGGCGTTACTTTGAGGCGTTGCCCTTTCTCTATAGACAGCACAAAACGCATATGCAGCTTCGGCAGCCTTAAGACTTCGATTAAATGCAAAACACAAATGGTGTCGAAAATGCTTCGTTCAGTTGACATTCCATTTTAATGATCTGAATATACGCAAAAATCAATAAATTCAAAATTTTAAAAACTATCTTGTAGAGCAAAAAAATTTCTTTTAAGTAACGTATAAAATTTTACGAATGCGTTTTATTTCTGCGTGCATTTTTAAATTTGAGAAAAAATTACTCATGAATTATTCCTCAACTCAGTATTTATTCACGAAAATGCCCGGGTAAATAATGATGATAATAATAATATATATTATTACTTACCTGGGTATTTCAATTTTCAACTTACTTCATATGTTACAGTTCTATATTTTTGAGATGAGGAATTATGTACCTTATTTGCATAATTTACATTTGACGGATATTTGTTATCTTGTTTGTTGCTAACACAACGTTTCGGCTGGTATACCATCCAGCCTTCATCAGGTGTCTTGGGGAAATTTCGAACCTGGGTTCTCATTCCTAAGGTATTTTTCGATGTTATTATTATTCAGGTCACTGCTTGGAATGGAACGCGGAATCTTGGGGTTAGTAGCCCGCGCTCTTAACCACTATGCTATATGCCCGCGAGGCATATGGCATAGTGGTAATAACATCGAAAAATACCTTAGGAATATCCAGGTTCGAAATTTCTCCAAGACACCTGATGAAGGCTGAAGGGTGTATCCGCCGAAACGTGTTAACACCAAACAAGATGAAGACAAATGTCCGTCAAATGTAAATAATATAAATGATGTAAATTACTTCACATGATTCACATACTCTGCTTTTTGACAACGGAAGACGATCAAACATATATCCAATATTCACTGTTGATTTCAGTTCTAATTGTTCCTTTGCGAGAGGTCCTTTAAAACTCAGTGATGAATCATCTTTCCGCCCAGATATTGCAATCAGTCCTAACCACATCTCTCCACTTGTTCCGATCTAGAACATCAATTTCCCAATCACTTTTGTTCATATCTAGATTCTTCAGGTTTTTCTTCACAATCTTTATACCTTTTCACTATCTTTATACCTTTTCCTCGGCTTGTCGTCGCTTACCAGAGATGAAGTCACTATAAAAAAGGACGCTTTGGCAATCGCTCTTCTTTCATTCTAATAACATGTGCATCCCATCTCATTTGAGCCAAGATAACACGTTCAATTGAGCTACAACCTGCCATGTGCAAAACGTCTATGTCTTGTATGAAACATTCCCATTTGACTCCCGAGAGGCATTTTGATGAAATTTCTCCAGCATTTTCATATGATGCACGTAAGTGGTCCACGTCTCATTCAAATAAAAAAAGAGCAGTCAATAAACACGAAATGCCCATGTAGGTAATAATCTTGAAGTCCAACCGCCTCTTACGACTTGTCATATTTCACAAAACTTGTATGCAAATACCTTTACTTAAACGACATACGCTAGTTCACAAAAAATATTCATTCAAAATCAGATTCTAAAGGACAAAAACGTAGAACAAGCTTGAATGAAAAATGTTACTTCTGTTTTAAATTCTGTCAGTCATCAGCTGATCTTAAGTGATCTGAACGCTTATCAACGGAGGGATTGTGCTGTGTGATAGGGTGTGGTGTGTTGATGGGATGGCTATCATCTATCAAGATGAAGCTTCATCATATATCTAAATATATGTATATATATGTATATACATATACACCTGTCAATACACACACATAAGCGCACCACACACAGAAGCAAATATGCATATACAAATAAGGGTAGCAATGGATTATATGGCTGTATATTTTGAATTATTACTAATTTTATCTTCATTAATATAGTGTATCAGATAATAAAGTTTGTTTATTTCTACTATATTTCTTCCCTGGAGAGCGATGTCTTAAAGCCCAATTATTTATAATTAATCATAAGCATATATGTTAAGTTGGACCCTGTTGAATGGATAGTAGAAACAGAAACGTATATGCACAAATCACTTCACACATACACTTCAATATACTTTGTTAAATTTCTTCATTTTACTTTGAAGCAGTTTCACAACTGGCAATATATAAACCGTCCATTTGTATTCAAGTTAAGCATGTTTAGCTGGAACAAATTTGAAACGTCATATGTACAACCCTTTCTATTTTTGGCAGAAGACCGGCATTAATTATTTTAGCGACGAGCAAGTCGATTAATTTGACCAGAGTGCATAAATGGAATTTATTTTACTGACCCCGAAAGGATGAAAATCAAAGACGACAAAGCTGCAGTTGAACTCAGAATGTAAAAAGGAAGGAAATTCGCTTAGCCTTTTATGCAATGCCGTTAAGTTTCTACCAGTTTGTCATGTTCGGAAAGCTATTTTTATAGTAAAACACATTTCTCAACAACCCAAGTTGTCAATTCTTCCTTCATATTCATATTCCGTTCGCTAATTATTCTCAAAATATCTGACAGTTTGCCGGCTTAATTTCTTGTGATTGTACTGGATGTTTTGTTCCGCTGTCCGTTTATTCTGTTTTATTCAGATATAAATTACATTATTGTTTTAAAAGAAAATACTCCATTAAACATTGTCATATTTAACAATGTCTTCTGAGAAAAAGTGAAAATTTTTTAAACAATTTTTACACGATTATGTAAATTCAACACTCAATTTTCAAGCTTTATGATGTTGTCATTTCTCCCTTTGGCTTTAATACTAATGGATTTCTATGAAGTATGACAATAGCGTCGTGAAGTATTATGTATTATATTTTAACATATTATAGCCATTTGATATTTCTCTCGTGCATCAAGCTAGATATTAACTTTTAAATTGTGCCTATGTCAATATTAGCAAATGCATATGCTCCCTCATACACAATTCGTATAATGCTTACAGGCTTATATATGTACAGGTATACATACATAGATGCGTATATTTACATACATGTGTGTGTGAGTTTATATGTACGCGCGCGCACACACACACACACACACACACACACACACACACACATACATATATATATATAATGTCTGGCCTACAAACAGGGAGAACTGTTTTGTAACCAAATACAAAATTAACACTGAAAAATAGTACGTTGTAGGAAAAGTAAATGTAAGCTAGAAAAGGGAAATGTGATTACGGAAATGTAGGAACGTTTCTCTCTATATATAAGCAATACTTTTCAAACAAGAAAATCATGACACTACGCCATACGCCCATGGTCATATATGGCATAGTTGCTAAGAGCGGGGGCTACTAACCCCAAGATTCCGAGTTCGATTCCAGGCAGTGACCTGAATACTACTTATAATGAAAATAACATCGAAAAATAGCTTAGGAATGAGAAACCAGGTTCGAAATTTCCCCAAGACACCTGATGAAGGCTGGAGTGTATATCAGCCGAAACATCGTGTTAACAACAAACAAGATGAGGACAAATATCCGTCAAATGTAAATAATATACTGGTAAAGGTGTCTGAGTTTCAATCATAGCAAAGAACTGTTTAAATAAGCGGAAACTTAAAACTGAATTTCAATATATACAATTTCTAATTACCATGTGAACATTTTACAACTGAAACTATGTAAGAATCAATAGAAATAACATGAGCCATTGTGATACCTAAGGAAGTTTGAAAATGTTGCATCGAAAACAGAGACGGTGGGGGGTGCTACCGCTTTTGCTGCTATGAGTCGCTTTAATTATAAGACGAGATTATTCAAGCAAGATGCTACCGTAATTCCAGTAAAACAATTGACCGCATATCTTCTGGCTTTCCGTTATTCCAAACTTCTTGCTTATCCTTATATAAATTTTAGTTGGTAGTTGTGTCTGCTGAAGAATGAGGTGATATCTTGACTTGAAACATATGAAGTATGATAAACGGGCAAGAAATCCAATACATTGCAACGCAGAAACATTTGGAAAATCTGTCTACCATTAATAACACGTCATGTGAAATTGTAGCTATAATGGTCTACATTCATCTAGATCCTTTATCTGCAAAGATACGTAAGGATCTGGTGAAGTAACTGTGAAAATACGCTTATTTCGTAATTGGATTAGTGGGAAGCATTACCAATTGGAGTATTACACATGAAAAGAAATATATACCAAAAAAGATTAAAGGCAAAATTTACCAGTGTGTGTGTGTTTCTATTTACATTCCAAAATTATAAATCTTGTTGAAGCAATCAAAGCCGTAGACTAGAAACGTGTTCAGTTATAACACAAATCATAAACGCTTGTATGTCTCCCACTAGTCCAGTTACGATACGTAACAAGTTCTTAGAGGTGACATTCAGCAAACTATTCGAGTCTGTATTGACAAAAATGCAAATTTGAGTCTTAAATTTTGTATCGTGTCTCACATATTCGAATTCGTATGTAGAAGGTAATTATAACGTAGATAGCTACGGAAAATGCAAATTAAAGCAAAATGCACTTTATAGATTCATGTGTTATTCAGTTTCGGAGATCAACATTTTTAACATGTCACTTGATCAGAGATGGTGCGTAGAGATGGAAACAAAATGATGAAAAAGACATTCTAGTTATTCAGTAGCTCATTAAGCTCTTAAATTCACTTTAAATACAAATTTCATTTAATGGCGTGTCGTGATTTTTGTCACACAACGGCGACGTGGTTACCGACACAGGCGTACAGCCACATCATTCCGTTTATTGCTAATTCTTTTATCTGCTCTGATTTCTTTTATAATTTCAACGTATTTTTTCCAGTTTCAGGATAATAATTGCTGTTCACATACTTTATTTCTAGACTTACAAATCAAATTATTTGCTCATAGCTGATATTTCATTTTTATATATTTATTAAATTTCATTTCATTTGGTCTCTTACAACTGGAAGTGTTTGAAGACATAATCTTACACTTAGGCATACATACACGTGTGATATAGATATATATATATATATATATATATATATATATATTCTGAAATTTCTAACAAGATTGGCATATGCTATTTCTGACTGGTTTAGTATATTGTAGTTTAAAGGATGATTTAGCTTAAGTCTTTATTATTTATCTTAAGTCTTTCCAGCTTCGTAAATTTGCATTGAGAAATATACCTCGTAACACTCGTTTAATTCTTTATTCTGCCATCACACTAGCTTCGAAATTATGCCACACAGTCACGTTGTTACATTACAGAACAAAAAAAATTGTTTGAATATTTTACTGTTTTTCTTTTTCTTTTCTTCAAATCTTATATAAAGTTTTATGACATTACTCTGTTAATAGCTGCCAAATGTAAGAATACAGCATACACACTACATGACAAAATGGCTGTTATTTGATCCGTGTTTAAAAATGAAGGCGAAAATCTACGCATCTCGTGTTACATTTCTCCAAGTCTAGTCTAAAATACAAGAAAATATCACGTAATATTCCTTAAGCTTTTGATAAACGTTGACGAAAAACTGTTTTATATAGCTCATTACATCTAAAATTTCTTCAAATCAATTTCCTTTGTTTATAGCAAGAAGACAATGAAACAGTAAAAAAATACACAATATATCTCAATTTACTTTTAATGGCTTCATAGTTTTGAGTAACAATGGATATTATTGTTTTTCTACTGTTCTTGAGTTAAAATAAACGCAATCATGAGTTGATGTAAGTAACATTAATGCGTACGCCTTCCGTTATAAGGAAAAATGTCTATATTTTCTTATTCTTTTAAACTTTAATATTCTATTTCTAAAATGATATTTTGGCACCGAATTGGTTAGCTATAGAAATTTGGTAATTTACGTACTTTTAATAATGCTGATGTTTAATAGTAGCCTCAATAGTATAGTAGTTTGTTTACGGTGTTCATCGAGCAAAAAATATCACGTATGTATATATAAAAATTTAAAAGTTTATATACATACATGAATATATATGTACATATATAATCAAACACGTGTGTATATATATAATATACATGTATGTATATGCATACATAGACATACATTTAATATATATAATGGAGAGAAAGAAGGAAATAATTTTTGGTAATTATAAGAATTGTATTAGGAAGAGTCCATGTAAATCATCCTTGGTAAGTGGAAATTAGAAAACACTACAATTGTTCTTAGACATTATTGCAAGCAAAAGAATATATAAACACTTCAAGTTCTTAATTCTAAAAATACATATTCTATTATACCGGTCGAACTGCATGAGATCAGGTAGCATTAATCTATCAAAATGTAGACGTGTATGTGTAAATAAATAAATATATATATATATATATATAAACCTGTGTGTGTGTGTGTGTGCGCACGCACACACACACATACGCCCATAATATATATATATATATATATATATATATATATATATATATATATATATATATATATGTATGTATATATATATAAATATATATATATATACTTATGTATAGATATAGATGTACGAGAGTAAGTAAGAAATTGTAGATATTCATTTTTGGAGTACGCATCAGCCGATATAGTATCATGCACATCTACTGCACTCAACTGTTGTAAAGAATCATTTTTAACGTAAAATTGTGAAATGTACTTACCAGTGACTGTGTGGTAAGTAGCATGCTTACCAACCACATGGTTCCGGGTTCATTCCGACTGCGTGGCACCTTGGGCAAGTGTCTTCTACTACAACCTCGGGTCGACCAAAGCCTTGTGAGTGGATTTGGTAGACGGAAACTGAAAGAAGCCCATTGTATATATGTATTTATAAGTATGTGTGTGTGTGTATACATTTGTGTATCTGTGTGTGAATCCCCAGCATCGCTTGACAACCGATGGTGGTGTGTTTACGTCTCCGTAACTTAGCGGCTCGGCAAAATAGACCGATAGAATAAGTACTATGCCTCCAAAGAATAAGTCCTGGGGTCGATTTGCTCGACTAAAAGGCAGTGCTCCAGCATGGCCGCAGTCAAATGACTGAAACAATTAAGAGAGTAAAAGAGTGATAAACATATATTCACATATACACATAATTGCAAACACATATGAATTTGAATATACACACATCTGCGTGTATGCATGTATGTGGATATATATATATATATATACATATATATATATATATACGTACACACACACACACACACACACACACACACACACACACAAACATAGTACACACACACACATATAGAGCTGGGACAAAGTTCGTGTAGGAGTGGTGACGTGAAACGCTCCAGACAGAGGAAATCAGAAAGACCACGTTGACGCTCCATAATGATCGCAGCTGCAAGGCTTAAACGAGTAAAAGATTAATATATATATATATATATATATATATATAAGGAGCAATACAAACGCACAGATTGAAGGATTGTTCAATATACAATAAAACATTATTAGCGAAATCACGAACGCTATATTGTGCTTTATTATTTTTATATGCCTTCAGAATAATACGTCGATAACCGCTGACATTATTGCCAGACGTTAAGAAAAAATGCATGGGCGTCATTCTCACTAATAGCGCACAAATGTTCACGCTACGGCATGTACTGTGTGTATCGAAGTATATATATGCACCAGCATGACCGCAGCCACTTGGCTGAAACACATAAATAAATAAATAAATATGTCTGTGGAACTATATTCATAACTGCACATACGTACGTATGTATGTGCACATGTATGTGTGTAGCCATGTTTATGTTTTTGTTATATATCGAATCAAAATTAATATATAAATACATAGTGATGAAGAAATTATAGGATAGGTACGAGACCAAAGTAATCAGATTCGTTTCCTTAGGTTGGGGAATTTTGCCAAATGCACACATACACACACACACACATTTGTAATATATACATATGTACAAAGACACAAACACTCACACACACACACACACACACACAGAGACACACACATATCTATAGACATATATGTATATATACATATATATACACATATACATACATGTATGTATACATATATATATATATATATATATATATATATATATATATATATATATATATATGTGTGTGTGTGTGCGTGTATGTGCGTATGTAAACTTGTTTACCAATAAACGTTATAATCGTTTCTATTCAGTATCATAAGAAAGAGAATGGTATTTATTCAATTTCTTTCGTTTTCTAACAAAATATTTCATTTCCATTATGCGCATATATATATGTATATATAATTATATATTTTATTCTTTTACTTATTTCAGTCATTTGACTGCGTCCATGCTAGGGCATCGCCTTTGGTCGAACAAATCGCCTCCAGAACTTAGCCTTTGTAAGACAAGTACTTAATTTATCGGTCAGTTTTGCCGAACCGCTGATGTTACAGGGACTTCAGCACACCAATATCGGTTGTCAAGCGATGATGGTGGGGTGGAGGGGACAAACACACACATACATATATACAGTATGTCCCAAACATCGCTGATGGGATTCAATTTTTAATAACGTCCATAACTTTACAAATAAATGCATGAAATTTTCATGCAATATAAAGGACATAATGGAATTAATATGCACCAGTCACATTTTGCAAAACCACTTTACCACATATGAAAAATGACATTGCTCAAACTTTCACCATAAGACCCTTGAGAGTTCCAGACCCCACTTCTCTGTTTCTCTATTGATACTCTCCCTCAGTTGCACCATAGTCTCCGGTTTGCTGACGTAAACCCACTTTTTCAGATATACCTACAAGAAAAAAACTGGGCTAGTCAAGTCTAGGGAACATGAAAGTCAGTTGATATTGTCGTAGCGCAAGATTATCCTCTCTCCAATGCACTGGCGTAGCAACTGCGTTGCTTCTCTTGTGGTATGAGCCGTTGCCCCATCTTGTTGGAACTATGTGTGAGGTCTACTTTGGATGGTCTTGACGCTCTCTAGATTTGACTAGTCGGAATCTGACAATGTGTGTGACAGATCCAATTGCTTTCCTTAAACGATACCGGAGCCAGGATGAATTTTGAATTCATCACTTTGAGCCCAAGAAAAATAGACAATTCATGCAGTGGGAACACCCTTCCTCACTTACTCTAAAGAAGACCAGTTCGTTTCATTGCAGGGACAGCCTTTTTTTTTTTTGAGGATGCAAAAAACATTGTTTTTATTGATTATCTTCAAAAAGGTTACAGCATCAACGGAGAGTACTATGCCAAATTGTTGAGCTAGTTACGAAAGTCTATCAAGACAAAACGCTCAGGAAAACCGACGGTCTTGCTTCTTCAGAACAGTTGCTTCAGCACACAAGTCCTTGTTTTAATTGATGCTGTGAATGACTGGCTTTGAACTGATTGATCGTCCCATCTCTTCTCCTGATTTAACTACATCTGATTATCATTTATTCCCTAACATGAAAACAAAAAAAACTCGGTTGGGAACCAGTATCGTAGTATGTCGTCGTGTGTATTGTTGATTACCTTTTCGACCATAAGGATGAAGATATCTTCACCAATGTGATAGAAGCAATGCAACACCAATGGAAAAAAATGTGGACCGCAGATGGTAACAATGTTGCAAAACATACCTCATTTAGTCACATGCCATGACAGTATCTTGGTCAACCTATCAACTATTCACTCGTCCTTCGTATTATCAAATACGTCGTATCGTTATTATATATGTCCTCGTAAATCGTCGAATATTTTTTCTTCTTTAAAAAAATGTCGATGTTTGCAAAATGAAAGAATTTATTATAGTCGCAGTGCACTACATAACGCTTAAATACAAAAAAAGAAGTCTATATATCTAAGTTCAAAAGGCCATCGGATATATTACACACTACTAGTTCTTTCAGATTCTTCGCATTATTTCGCTCATATACCGTATAAAGAAAGTTGCATTCAAAAGTTTCTACATACAAAATCGAAGCCAAAAATGAGTTGGAACATCTTGTTGAATATAATGATACAAATTTGGAGCAAAAGTTTTTATTTGTAAAATCTAACAGCTTTCTTATTTCTTCGCATTTCATGCGAAAAAAGGAAGCAAATCACAAGACACGAGAAACAAGACACTTATAGCTGGTTATACTAACTGGTGAGTCTAGAAATGAATCAGACTGGACAATTGATGTCATTAATAACAAATGGAAGTTGTGGTGGTGTTTGTGGCTGGCGGGGAGATAAATATTTTTTCTGTTTGTTTTTTTTTAAGCTTTATGTTAGTTGGTAATATAAAATATGTTATTTATTGACTTGTTAAATGGATGTCTGCAAAATATCCTCTATGTCACTTATAAAAGGAAACAAAAGCAACAAAAAGAAGCGAAAGTGAATATGAAACCACAAACACAAAGATGATTCACAAATTGTAATGGAATACAACAAATATAAACGAAATGATTAATGAATAGCATAGTTTCAGAAATAAGTTCATGAGTTGAGAATTTTAATGCCATTACGTGATTAGACTGTTCATCACGTACACACATCCAATGTCATAAACACACACACACACACACACACACACACACACACTGAGAAACAGTGTGGCCATCACATGACCTTACACATACACTGCTACATGGCATATACTTACATGCATGTCATCGTAGACGAACAAAGCACATCAACATATACCGCGTTTAGTAAAGTGGGTCATGCGCTGAAGAGATTCGCATGTAAATGAGTCACGTGTTACATTTTTTATTCATGTTAGCGGACAGTTGCTGCTTCTGCTATTGCTGCTACTACTGCAGCTGCTGCTGCTACTACTGGTGATGAGCTCATCCTGTTCCTAACCATGATCATTATAATGTTGACCATCATGATAAGGCTCTTGGGGTAGTGAAGGAGAATGTATTTATCATTGTCGATGATGATGATGATGAAGATAATGGTAGTGGTTTTAATGGGGGAATCTTCTGTCTTTGTCACTGGCCAGACTGCAACTGCCCCTGTTGAACTATTTGAATTAATATAATATCTATTCTATATACACCAGTCCATTTTCTATACTCCTACTTCATATATGAGTCCATTTCTTCTGGCTTCTGCCGCGATTTCATTTACTAAATTTACTCACAACATATTTTCTATCCCGAATTTGTACCAGAAGGCATTCACGCAATGCGTGACGCTGTAGAACTGAACACGAAACCCTGTTGCTAAAATAAATGAATAACATAGGCGTAGGAGTGGCTGTGTGGTAAGAAGCTTGCTTCTTAACCACATGGTTTCTGGTGCAGTCCCACTGCGTGGCACCTTCGGCAGGTGTCTTGTACTATATCCTAAGGCCGACCAAAGTCTTGGGAGTGGATTTGGTAGACGGAAACTGAAAGAAGCCCATCATATATATATATATATATATATATATATATATATATATATATATATATATATACATATATATATATATATATATATGTATATATATATATATACATATATGTATGTTTGTTGTTTGTGCCTGTTTGTTGCCCTACTATCATTTGACAACCGATGTTCGTGTGTTTACATCCCCGTCATTTAGTGGATCAGCAAAAAAAAAAACAGAATAAGTACTAGACTTAAAAAGAATAAGTCCTGGGTTCGATTTATTCAACTAAAGGTGGTGCTCCAGCATGGCCGCATTCAAATGACTGAAACAAGTGAAAGAGTCAAAGCGGTAACCCAAATGACTATACGTGCACCATTACACTAAATCATGAAATTGCGTGTACACATATACAATGTCTATATAAATGTCTATATTAAATTTCTTACACATCGCTACGTGCACAAACAGACAAACACAATCCCACACAGACAAGATCGATGTTTATCTTGGTTATTCCGTCCATATTTTAGACGTACCCAATACCTTCCAATTCACATGATGACTTGGAAACACTTTTGAAAGTCTTAAACAACTTTTATCACACAGTGTTTATGTCGTATAACATTTATATCAATATCCCAAGTGCAACATATCCATTTGTCTACTTATTACACTAAGATACATTTCTAACCGCAAAATTTCGTCGTGCATTTCTGATTCATGTTTAAATATTTTAGAATATTTTAGCAATATATTACGTATGAAGTGTTGATATGACTAGAGCTGGTGCAGTTTGCCGCGCACAATTCACCTAACCATTGAAGACGAAACAATAAAACAACAAAATACATCCAGTACCAAGTAGATATCACGATTAAGATAAGCACTATAATACTTTGATTACATATTAGACTCTGGAAAGAAATAAAGATGACTTCTTGACAATACCTTCATATATTTGTTGTTGCCCACAACTAAATATTTTTTCAAAACCTTTGAAATGAATATTTCATATTTTCTATATATGTTTTTATCTAATGTCTATCAAATTTCCCAGTCTTCAGTTACTCTTGACTAAAACAAGGATATGTTGCGCAGATGTATTTGAAAAATGCTTTAATTTGTGTTGATTTTACAAGTTCTTTCAGTCAATCTATTGGATGACATACCAGTATTTACTTTTAAATTGTTACCTTACAGCATAGGCTTCTCATAAGTTCATTATAAATTAACAACAACGAGGTGGGAATAAATTATTAGTTTATAATGCACCCGCAAAATTTGGCCCTTCTCTGTGTGTCCTACGTGTACTTTTTTAGCAATCGTTGTTTATTTGATGCATTTTTCATATATATATATATATATATATATATATATATATAATGCGCCCTTTTAAACACTAGCCAGACTTATGGGCCGGGTTTCTATGACGTATTTGTTTTCCCCCCATCTGGACGGGACGCCAGTCCATCGCAGCTTTGCTCAAGAAACAGGAAGAAAGACTGAAAGAAAGTTGGGGCGAAATAGTACAACAGGGGTCTCTTCTATGTCTTTAATTATAATTGTATTTCATACTATTGTAAATCTGTAAATATGAATTTACCTGAATAGATCTATTTTATATCCTGGCCACTGATAAAACTTTTAACGATTTGTTCTTTTATTATATACATATATAAAAGTATTAACGTTAATGGATAGGTGTTATATAGCTAATATTATTAAACTGGTGTAAACGAATAGAATAAACATTTACTCTCTCACCTCTCTTATCTGTTCTACAAAATTAAAATATGATGCATAATATATTTGTTGTTACAGCGACAGATTAAATCTACATCACCCGAGCTCTGCAAATTGCATAAGCTATTTTCATATAAAACGCGTATTCATGCATCATCGTTTCTCATAAAAGTGGACTCCGGAAGTGATCTCGTGGAGCCTCCGATATTGATATATCGGTACTTCCCATCTCATTCCACAAATATGTTCCATTTTCACCTGCGTGAAAACTCACTAGCTTCCGTGCTCGTTTACGTTACAGTGTCAATTATTGATCTTCGCAGCTTGAAATATATTCCCTCTTTATTACATTTTGCTTAGACTCAAAGTATTTCTGTAAATATCGAAGTATTTATATATATTTGAACTTAGATTCCTTTTGAACTATAATAGATAAGTTTTACGTGTGTGTATTTGTGTGTGTGTATAATAAAAACCAGTCGTAATGATAAGTGATATGTTTATTTAACCACTTGTCACCCGTAGGAGTACGGCCGTTTCGAAGCCTTCATCATGTAATATTAGTTCCAGTGTATAATAAACCATGTTAACATATCTGCACTAATACGCAAGCTACGAGTTATACAATAGAATTGTATATTTGCAAACCAGTGGAGATAAAGAATGCTAGCTCTTCAGATAACCAGAACATCACGATTGAAACAATCCTTCAACGGAAAGTATACATACAATTTTCGTATTTATAGATTCCTATATTGTATGTTTCCTGTGATAGCCACACGATTCTATGATATATATATATAATGTGTGTATGTATTACCGCTGATGATGATAATATCTATATGAATATTAGTTTAAACATTTACTCGTTTATATATATATATATATATATATATATATATATATATATATATATATATATTACACTGAAGTTGTTCTGAACTAGGCGCAGGACAGTTCATAACGCCACGGATTCCAACGAGTCGAGTTTCGATTTTCATACGGTGATGCTTGCTGAGCAGAATTAAGACAGTGGCCAGAATTGGAGATCATGATCCAAGTATATCCCATTAACCATTCTGCAGCTTTGAGCTGTGATGATTTGCAAATTCTTATTTGTTTGCCCGACTTCTGTTGATCCGTCGTGTATTTCAGTGTAATTCGGTGGTTTAGCTGAGGATTTATCTTCTCTTTCGAGCAAGTTAGTGCCTCGTGTGTCCTCTATTCTTCTTCTTCTTCTTCTTCTTATTCTCTTGGTATTTGACGCTATTATTGCTTGTTACTACCTATATTTTTATTATCAATTATTTATATTTACCATTGATAATAATAGCAATAGTAATATATGAATATTCCTATGAATATTTACTCATTTATACACACATATTTACATACACACACACACACACATACACACACACACACACACACACACACATACACATACACACGCGCGCGCGCACACGCACACGCACATATATATATATATATATGTATATATATATATATATGTATATATATATATATATGTATATATATATATATATGTATATATATATATATATGTATATATATATATATATGTATATATATATATATATGTATATATATATATATATATGTATATATATATATATATATGTATATATATATATATATATGTATATATATATATATATATGTATATATATATATATATATGTATATATATATATATATATATATATATGTATATATATATATATATATATGTATATATATATATATATGTATATATATATATATATATATGTATATATATATATATATATATGTATATATATATATATATATATATATATATATATATATATATATATATATATATATATATATATATAAATTCGCCCTTTTAAACCGTAGCCAGGCTCATGGGCCCGGTTTCCCGGTTTCAATGGCGTATGTGTTCCACAGCTGGACGGGTCGCCAGTCCATCGCAGCGTTACTCATTTTTTGCCAGCTGAATGGACTGAAGCAACGTGAATTGAAGTGTTTTGCGTTTTGCTCAAGAACACGACGCGTCGCCCGGTTCAGGAATTGAAATCACAACCTTACGATCATGGTGCTAAACCACGCGCCTTCACTTTATATATGCATATAAAGTACAGACTCACTCGCTTCAGGTTTTAATTAATATGTAACAATTGTTTTAAGTGCACATATACTTAAAAGCAATTGTTAGCACGTGAGCAAAATTTGCTTTTCTTCCTCTTCATAGACAGTCTAGATTCAAATTTCTGTGAGGAATAAGAACTATGTCGGCAGCATGAAATTCCTTCAGAACTTTTGTTTTTCTATTTTCTTTTAGGCGCTACATTCGTATAATTTGACGTAAGTGTTAAATTTCTTATGCTACATTTTAGTGATCATCTTGATCTATATGCGTCTGAGATACTGGTGATTCTTAATATGGATAAAACTATATAACTGAAAACTGATAGCAAATTAAAATGCATATTATCCAATCACACCCATACGACGAGTGACCTTATCCTTTTTTATAGCTTATTTCTTAACAAGTCTGAATATATACATAGAAAATAGTATATAATATTATCACTGGATAACGTGACGATATCTCTATATGAAAATGCATAGAAAATAGCATAGGAATGTTACAAAAGTGATAGATATCATCGACTTCTCCACAATCACGTGGGAATTGCTTGTCCAGACTTAAAGGTGATTAAATCGAGCTGTCCGTATATATTAATTAAAGACTGGAGCGAGTGAGTCTGTACTACTACAGATATTTCGATTCTTTCACATCAAATAGAAAAACTATCAAAGTAACATTATTTGAAATGTCCTGTCCTGTTTAGTCCATTGAGCTATATAAACGAAGTATAAGAGTAAAGGCATGTTTTCACAAAAAGGGTAAGTGTGAAGTATAATACTCTATCGTCGGCTTATTTTTTATTGAAGCACTTTAAATAATGTAACAATTATCAATATGTATATGCGAGTTAAACACCATGAATCTGCATTACTTCGTAGATATCTTCAATGACGTATTGCGTTTAAAAACAGCTTTTCTCAAAACTAGGCGTAACGAAATCGTCTCGGAAATGAAAGATAATGACACACATATTTTGAAATCATTTCCTCTCTTCAGTAGCATGCACTCACCCACTACTGAAACGATATGGATCATGCAGAAAAATATGAGTATACAAACGATGTAAAAGATATTTCTTGATGAACAAATGCGTTGCACAAGCAAAACAGAATTAGAATATTTCATTCGCATAGCTTAACATAACAAATTTGAAATCAAAACACTTTTGAAATGAGAGGTACTTGCTTACATTCCGTGAATACAGTAGCAGGATAGGCGACAGCAAACTTTGAAGGAAATAGAGTTAATACCTTCAACTGAAAACCGATATAAAATCAATGCAGACCTAATTACAAAAGTAGGCGTATTCCTTGAAGGAGCATCGGGATCAATAACTGATCAACGGAGAAGATTGTTCGAAACAACGAACACATCACGTCAACAGTAGTAGCAGGCCTTAACAATACTGAAAGCAGCCTTGAAGCTTCAAATAAAAATATAACAGTAAGTTCTCAAGATATAAGATCCCAAACTTTTGGCTAAACTATTGAGTAGGGAAGCATTAGTTTATAATAAAAATGATTAATAAAATACAGAAACACATCAACATATCGGAGAGAGGAACACATTATTAATCCCCAGGTCTAAAGACACAACATTAATACCTACGAAGCTATAATCTATATGCCTACAGCTTACATGGTCTTAACAACAATAATATTGCCTTGAAGGAATAGACATATAACGAGAATAACAACATCTGTTATCTTAAGAGCGAAAAGGCTGATGCTAACGCTTATACGGCTGTAAAGATCTATTACTGAATACAATATTCACCGAAATCTACGAAGAAAAATAAAGAACTTAGTAATGTAGGGATTAAAAATCAGATGGCTTATTGTCAATGTTGCTCTCATGTGGATATAGGAATTAATAGCCACAATTTTTTTCAACAGTTATTAGTTATACTTGAAGAGTTATTATGTTACTGTTACAATACACTCAGCTGGACAATAAATGATGCAGCAGATCGATGCATAAAATTCAAGGAAAATTAATACATGACAAAACTAAATAACAGCATTACAAATACACCAACGGAAGATTATGTTTAATAAGAACTAGGAATACAACCACGCATATATTTTTCACACACACACACACACACATATATATATATATATATATATATATAGGCGTAGGGGTGGGTGTGTGGTAAGAAGCTTGGGCGTCGAACTGGCAGAAACGTTAGCACGCCGGGCGAAATACTTAGCGGTATTTCGTCTGCCGCTACGTTCTGAGTTCAAATTCCAACGAGGTCGACTTTGCCTTTCATCCTTTTAGGGTCGATTAACTAAGTACCAGTTACGCATTGGGGTTGATATAATCGACTTAAACCGTTTGTCTGTCCTTGTTTGTCCCAACCATATGTTTCTGGGTCCAGACTCCCTGCATAGCACCTTGGCCAACCAAAGCCTTGAATGGATTTGGTAGACGGAAACTGAAAGAATCCCGTTGTGTGTGTGTGTGTGTATATATATATATATATATATATATATATATATACACGTATGTGTATGTTTGTATGTCCGTTTATCCTCCACCATAGCATGAAAACCGATGTTGGTGTGTTTACGTCCCCATAACAGCGGTTTGGCAGAAAAACCCGTAGAATAAGTCCTGGAGTTGATTCGCTTGACGAAAGGTGGTGCTCCAGCTTGGCTGCAGTCAAATGACCAAAACTAGAAAAAATTGTGTGTTTATATCAATTCAAATAAATGGAAACTCTAAGAAAGGCATTGAGTGTAATTTGTTATGGGGAAATTTCCCACTGTAGGCAGATAGATTGAAGCACACCCAGTCAGTCCGCAGCGCGTGCATTTCGTAGTGTTTACATCCTCTCAGCAGCACAGACTGGAAAGGCAGACGCTGCGAACTGATACAAGAGAGAATCTTATGATATTCCGGTCATCGTTCTCTTTCCACTATAGGTACAAGGCGGGGCATTTGTGGCTGTTAGTCGATCAGATCAACCCAATGCTCAGTTGATGTTTATTTTATCGACGCCAAAATGGATGAAAAGAGAATTTGGCCTCGACGGTCTAAATGTAAAGCCGGAAGAAAAGTTAAGCAGTTTGTGCAGCGCTCATGATTCTGTCAAGTTGGTTGCTTTTCAGCGAAGAGGCAATAATAAGAAACTTATGGACAGATCTAAAAAACTGGGAAACAATGACTCAAAATTTATGCAAGAAATATTTCAGATTATAAAGGTCTAAACGAGAAAAGTATCAAAATGACAATAACATCAATATGACATTTTAAGAATAAAATAGCACGCCGGATGAATAAAAGAGACAGATCTAGCCGTCGTGAACCGGATAAAGTAAATATACCTTCCCCAATACTTAGGGAAATATAAAAATAAAATTTAATATAGGCGTAGGAGTGGCTGTGTGGTTAGTAACTTGCTTACCAACCACACGGTTCCGGGTTCAGTCCCACTGCGTGGCACCTTGGGCAAGTGTCTTCTACTATAGCCTCGGGCCGACCAAAGCCTTGTGAGTGGATTTGGTAGACGGAAACTGAAAGAAAATCGTCGTATATATATATATATATATATATATATATATATATATATATATATATATATATATACATATATATGTATATATGTGTGTGTGTGTATATGTTTGTGTGTCTGTGTTTGACACCCCAGCATCGCTTGACAACCGATGGTGGTATGTTTACGTCCCCGTAACCTAGCGGTTCGGCTAAAGAGAACGATAGAATAAGTACTAGGCTTACAAACAATAAGTTCTGGGATCGATTAGCTCGACTAAAAGGCGGTGCTCCAGCATGGCCACAGTCAAATGACTGAAAAAAGTAAAAGAGTAAGAGTATACCGCTATAACATTAATGAAATTAATACAGATATGACACAAAATCTGAAGAAAAAATGACTTATGAGTGCTACTAACAGGAAAGAGAAAGATTTAGTTGTGGGGAAAAAAAAACGTGTAAAGAAGTGTCGCTCGCGACATCACCAATAATTCGGCTCTATGAAAAGCACCAACGATTTTTAAACAATGGCAAAACTCTGTTTTCAACTAAATACGTTTATAAGAATAACAAGTTAAAAATAAATCTCTTTTAATGCACTAAACGCATCAAGAGAAGTAGAATAATTTCGAAGGATAGTGTAGACGGAATGGAAGTGTAGCACATGAAAACTAATGCGTCAAGATGTAACAGGATATATTACTTAGGTGCAATAAGAACATGGAGACATAGAAAATAAGAGAAATTAATAAAGCTACAGATTTCTGGTGGAAAATTTTAACAGGCAAAAAGCAGGTTGCTAACACATAATCTTTATCGATCTAGTAAGAGAGACAGAAACAACACCCGATGGAAAGAAACACTCTAAATACGAATTTAAAGAACCGGAAAATCTTAACGGCTGCGGATATATAAGACGTTTTTCTATATTTACAAAGGTTTAGCCAAGGAAGACATATTGTCAAATGGCAAAACGAGACAAAAAGAAAACCCGGATTCAGAAAGCAGGATACATGCCGTAAATATCTTATGTGTGCGTGCATGCATAGTAAAGAATGTACCATATCGGCGTGTGCATATATGCACACACACATGCAGGCAAAGACAAACAGACAATATATATAATTTGGTGTGTGAATATATGATTTTAACCACGTGACCAGTCTCTTGTTTCTGTTATTTCTGCTCCTTCTCTATCATATAATATATACGCCCCAACATCAGATGCTCTTCTGATATTTCCATAGCTGTGTTTATAGTCATTCTTCTCTATTCTTATTGTTCATATTTCGCTTTATAATTCAACTCCTTTTCAAAAATGTCTTTCGCGTGTTTGGTTTCATATAATATTTGTATTTTTGTCACCTCTTTGGATTATCATTTACAAAATTCCATTGAGTGTTACTTATCTTCGTATTTATATATGTAGGTATGTATGCATTTCTCTCTCTCTCCCTTTCTCTCTCTCCCCCTTTTTTTCTCTCCCATTCTTTCTCTCCCTTTCTTTCTCTCTCTCTCTCTCCCCTTTCTCTCTCCCCGTCCATCTCTTTTCCCCTCTGTGTGTGTAAATATACATATTCTTTTATTCTCTTCTCATTTGCTTGTCATTTGACTGCGGCCATGCCGGAGCACCACATTTAGTCGAACAAATCGACCCCAGGACTTATTCTTTGTAAGATCAGTTCTTATTCTATGGGCCCCTTTGCCGCATTGCTAAGTTACGGAGACGTAAACACGTCATAATCAGTTGTCAAGCGGTGGTGGTGGTGGTGGTGGGAGACACACACACATTTATATATATACGACGGCCTTCTTTCAATTTCCGTCTACCAAATCTATTCACAAGGCTTTGGTCGACCTGAGGCTGTAAAAGAAGATACTTGCTCAAGGTGCCACGCAGTGGGACTGAACCTAGAACCATGTGGTTGGGAGCAAGCTATATACCACACAACAAAGTCTTTGCCTTAAATAATAAACACTGGCAGCATGCATTGCATCATGGTGTTTTCTCACAGTCGGTGTGCAACTGACTCTACAATACTGTTTAGTCGACAAAATCAAAAGCAGACAATGCACATGTACGAAATCAAATACATTGCTTTTGATTGGAAGCGGTGTCATCTACATTGTTTTTTTCTTAGTATAAGAGATGGGCTACAGCAAATATTCCGCTCAATACCACAGATTTGCTTGTCAGGTGCTTGACCCTAAACATGTTCCTTAGTGGCTGACAATATGCGCATCTCTAATCTCAAGCAGAAGTAGTTTGCGAGCATCATAGCCAAGTGTGGAGTGGAATTCTTTGGGGTTTAGATAATTCACCTCCGGAAACATGGGTGTTTTGTTCATCCTTAAACAAACCTTATTCAGGGACCTTTTGAGCAGGACGGGTTACTCGACCTACAGAAGATTCTAACTGGGTCTCACCTGCAACGTCATGCGCTGTTTATCCTGATATGAATCACATATGGTCGTGATGAATGTGCCAGGTGCACCCTCATCAGACGGGTACCCACGATGGGTATACTGGCCTTCCTATTATTTTACCATAGTATCACTTTGGTGGAATGCACTGCTCTCTCACTCAATAATAATAATAATAAAAACTACAGATATATTAATAAAACTTACGTTAGGAAACATTCAATTTTAATAACAGTAATACAGACAAAACAGTTTTTTAGAAATAACAAAAAGAATAGATCAACACATGTTATATGGTACAATGCTCCATTTCCGTATTCAATAGCTTCTAATATAAATTCTTTGCAGCACTAGTTAGGTATTTCCCACCTTCAAATAAATATAAGAAATTATGTTATCGTATTCAATCACTTGAAATTAAGCTGAGATTATTGCAGCACTAAATAGACAGATAATTGGAGAAAATTGAAATTCTAAATGTATGAATTATTGTAGATCCGATAATATGTACAGTGAAATCAACGTTATGAATGATCAAATTGTTAACGTAGTTAGTCTTTCCCCTTGCATTAATATTAATTTTAATAATAGCAATAGTTGTAATCCAACCTGAACACGGATTTTACTGACGGGTGTTAGTAGAACATCTTATAATTATGGGGACAATTTACAAGTGAACAAATCCATGTGTAATTGTGTAAAGAAAACTCGATGCCCTTTAGGAAATCAGTGTTTAAAGAAGAATATAATATATCAGTGTCGAGTAATAACTAGAAATCGTAAGTATTGGTTCTTCTGCTACTGGTTGGAAATCTAGATTTTATAATCATTCTAATTCCTATAAATATAGAAGAAAATGTAATTCTTCTAAGCTTAGTAAATGCATTTGGAATTTTAAGGAATATTAAATTTGGAATATTAAATATGATGTAAAGTGGTCCATTATTAGCTATGCACCATCGTATAATATTGGTAATTTTATTTGTGATCCCTGCCTCGAAGAATTATATTTCATAATTATTTCTGAATTAATTTTGTTGAATTTTAAAGATGTTGCACTAAATTTAGAAAGTCATTCAAATATTTTAATTATTAATCATAATAATCATTTAATAAATTATTATATAATAAGGGTAACTTCTTTTAAAGTGCGTCATATAATAAGTAATAAATTATAGCGATGTAAAGTATCTAAACTTCTCTTGTATAGTGAACCTGTACAGCCTCCCGGTAAAAAGTGGTAGTAACCAGCCATTATAAATAGAGAAGTAGCCGGTCGACAGGGGAAGGTCGAGAATATATGTAGACTGTGTTGATAGTCGTGTTTGTGCTGATATAGGAATCATACTGTGATGCTGAGTGGACGTTATAACGCTCCAACCTTTTGAGGATAATAACACTGTACGACTGGGGGTGGTACAGTACCAGATAGAACCATTCTATCGATTAATTCGGAATGTAACAGTATCTGTCAGAAGGACAGCCGTCATCAAAAGACAGAAAGAAGTGTGGCAAAAGACCGCTTTACAACAGCTTCGATTAAGCATAACGTAGAATTTTTATCTATAAACTTTATTCTTCAATTATCCATCGAGATTATAAAAAATGTATATATTATTAATTATAATAATTTTTCAATTATTATACAATAATCTTATTTCCTATAAAAGGGTATAATACAAAAAAAATGATATTTAATTATTCGCTATTTTTATTCTTTATTTATCTAGCGTAGTCATCAATAATTATATATATTATTTTTAATTGTAATAAATTTACAATTATAGAATAAGTTTAATTCCTATATGAGTCTATTATAATGAATATATAGATATTTGTCTTACCGACATTTTTGTTTTTCAAGTATCTAGTGAGATCCCCGGTGGTTGTAAATGTCTTTGAGTATTATAATTCTTCAGTTATTACAAGATAAGGTTAATTCCTGTAGAAGGTTTAATTAAATAAATAAACAATTAATTATTGCGACATATAGTATATGTTTCTGTTAAACATTGCGTAACATTATCTGTAGTTTTTATTCTTTAGTTATCTATTAAGCGAAATGTAGAACTCTTGTCTGTAGATTTTATCCTTTACATATCTAGTGACTTCATCAATTTTAGTAGATATATATACTTATTTCCTACGTTTTATTTTCTCTGCACAGATGTCAAATTCTCAAAAATACGGAATTTGCAAGCTATTTTCTATATTACATTTTCATAAACTAAATTATTCAATGACGTCGCTCTTGGTCGAGTAAATAAAATTTGGTTTCGCGTTTCGTTTTGTTAGCATTTTTTAACAGCTAAAAATTTTCAGACTTTCATTTAGAATTTTACCAGTTTGGATTACCATGATAATGTCCTGTTGACATAAATTTTCTTACATATTATTATTTATTTTAATATATACATATATGTATACATACATGCATATATGGGTACAGGACATCACAAAATAACGTTAAACACAATGAGAAACTAAAAAATAAAGACGAAGACAGAAAACGAACTTTTTTTCGAACAACGAAAAAAAAAAAAAACAGTGAAACATGACATGCAACATAAAGATAATTCCTTTCTTCAGTTGTCCCTGTTCCATCTAATCCGCGTTTCGAAAGGAAGGACAATACGCGACTTCGTTGGAACAGTCCTTCCCGCAAAGCAAATTAGTTAAATTTGGAATTTTTAGCGGAGGCTGAAAGTGTAAACAAGAACAGCACAGTGAGAACAAGACAGTACAAACAAGACAGAGCATTGAAAACAAACGGTAAGGGCTGTTAAGCCAAGACGACAGAACAATTATTATTTTGAACACGAAGTTAGATGTGGATGAGACAAAAAAAACTCACGTCTTCTCTATAGGAAGGCAGAGAGTAGAAACAAAGAATCCCTTTCGTCACGTGTCAGCGACGACAGGGTCAAGGAGAAGGAGTGAGAGAGAGCAAACGGTGAAAGGAAGAAAAGAATAAGGGAAGGTTGGGAGAGAAAAACAGAAAGGATGAAGAACAAGAGAGGGAGAGAGAGAGACAGGAGATAGATGTGTGTGTGTGTGTCTATGTGTGAAAATATACATATATGTATGTATGTATATGTTAATGCAATTAAAGCATTCGTGTGATCTAAATTAAAGATATGGTTGCCTTCGTAAATATTACTGATTGTTAATACTCTGAATTAAAAATTTTGCATAAGATTTGTTGGATTTACCTGTCATACAAGAGAGTCTTTCTGGGATTTGTGTTCTACATACCTTTACTGGTGTACACTGATTCCTTTACACGGAGTGCCTAATTGATATCTGCCAGTTTTTCTTATATGTATATATATATGTGTAAGTGTACGTGAGTGTATGTATATGTGTGTGTGTGTGTATATATATATATATATATATATATATATGTATATATTTGTATGTCGTATATATGTGTATATATGTGTAAATACGTGTGTGTATGTATGTATGTGTGTATGTATGTGTGTGTATGTATGTATATGTATGTGTATATGTATATGTGTGTGTATGTATATATGTGTGTATATGTATATGTGTGTATATATATGCATGTATACGTATGTATGTGTGTATGTATGTATATATGTGTGTATGTATGTATGTGTATATATATATATATATATATATATATATATATATATATATATATATATATATATATACACACACACAGACATATAGTCTGTCTTTCTGTATTTATGTACGTGTGTTATGTGTATATTCCTGCATATGTGTGCGAGTGTATGTTTATCCATGACACTTCTATATATTATCTATTCAATTGTACTCGAACTGTATTGCCATTGATATTTTATTTCCTTAATGGCTCCTACATAGACTAATCGCAGCAAATTACACTGCTTTCTAATTTGTTTTGTATGCAGCAATTTAAAATTTAATATTTGCATTATTGATCAACAAAATAAATATTTATATATGTAATTATTCATGCTTGCATGCTTGTACGTGTGTGTGTGTGTGTGTGTGTGTGTGTGTGTGTGTATGTATGTATGTATGTATGTATGTATGTCATTTAGTTATTGCAAAATTTCTTGCCAGTATGTATGTAAGTATGGTTGTATGTATGTATGTATGCATACATACATCTATTTATCTATCTTTCTATCTATCTATCGACCTATCTGTCGACCTACACATACATATAAGTATATGTGTGTATATCAATAACTACCTCTATGTATACTCTTTTACTCTTTTCAGTCATTTGACTGCGGCCATGATGGAGCACCGCCTGTAGTTCACGAAATCTACCCCAGAACTTATGCTTTGTAAGCCTAGTACTTATTGTATCCTTCTCTTTTGCCGAACCGCCTAGTTACGGGGACGTAAACACACCAGCATCGGTTGTGAAGCGATGTTGGGAGGACGACAAACACAGGTACGCAAACACACACACACACACACACACACACACACACACACATATATATATATATATATATATATATATATATATATATATATACATATACCTATATACGACGGGCTTCTTTTAGTTTCCGTCTACCAAATTCACTGACAAGGTTTTGGTCGGCCCGAGGCTATACTAGAAGACACTTGCACAAGATGCCACGCAGTGAGACTGAATCCAGAACCATGTGGTTGGTAAGCAAGCTACTTACAGCCACTCCTGCTCCTATATGAATACATATATACATATTTAAATGTATATAAATGTATATGGGTATGTACATATATATTAATATACGCACATCTATGTCTGTGTGTGTTTTTAATTTATTTGATTTAAGCCCGATGTCGACTTTGCCTTTCACCGTCTTGGAATCGATATATCATGTATCAATTAAACACTGGAGTTGGCGCAATCGATTTAGCCACTGCGACAAAACTGCTGGCTTTGTGTCAAAATTTGAAACCAATATATTTGACTTAAAGGTGGGTGACATGAATACCCCTATATATACTTGCAGTATCTATTCTAATATCCAAGATATATCTTGCTCCATAAATGAAGGAGACTATTTTTATTTACTATGTAAACAACATCGTAATCGTCTTATAATTCCTTATTATTATTATTATGCAGGTCACTCCTTGGAATCGAACTCGAAATCTCGGAGGCATATGACATAGTGGTTAAGAGTGCGGGCTACAAACGCTAAGATTCCGAGTTCGATTCCAAGCAGTGGCCTGAATAATAATATAATAATAATAACAACAATAATAATAGCAACAACATCGAAAAATACCTTAGGAATGAGACCCTAGGTTCGAAATTTCTCCAAGACACCTGATGAAGGCTGGAGGGTATATCAGGCGAAACGTTGTGTTAACGACAAACAAGATGAGGACAGATATCTGTCAAATGTGAATACTGGTTCTATACTGTATACTGAAATACTTAGCTATATATCCTAGACATTAATAAGGAGGCTTTGTCCTCTACTGTGAAATACGGAAGCACCGCTGTCATTAACCGTATATACAGTTGTAGAATTAGATGCTATGATGGTTTTTGTCTGAGACAAAATCTCTTCAGTCATATTATTTTTAAAACGCAATATGTATCGGAAGAAAACGAACATTTTGACAAGAGTAACTCATCGGAATGTTAGACACTTCTCGCCTTTTGATTGAGGTCGCAAGAACGGGTGCACATTCCTTAAATGCTTCAAAATACATTCGTACTTTGATAGTCTTAAAAACTCGATAAACGCCATTAAAACAGCATTCAATCAAGGTAGGCATCATCTGTATATCTAAATAAATGTGTGTACACCGTGGAAAGACACGGCGGTGTGACTTTTGTTGGAGAGGAAATCTGCTTATAGACATGTAGTGTTGAAAACACTATATCTATATCGAACGGAAACAAACATTTTCAAAGCATTACATTTGAGGCGTATTGCCCTTTTGGAGGTTTACCAATAACGTGAACCAATTTGTCAAATAATTGAACGAAATTCGTGCATCGACATAGAAGAGTGAATGATATATTCACACATAATGAAATTGCGATGTGCGTGTGTGTGTGTGCCTGGCAGTTTGTATGTAGGTAGATGCACATATATTCAATTGTTTTAGAATACAGGTGGTAGGATATAAACTATTCAGTATATATTATATAGTGTATATTGATTACTTAACCGGAAGACATTGTTTGCGAACTTTCTTGCTATGCGAGAGTGATCAGATGTATTTAAGTAGTAGAGGCATTATTGCATTATATATATGTGAATCTATTATCCGTCTTCCATTTTTATTTTGTGACGTAATTGCCGGGAGCAAGAAAGTGAAGAGGCGGTGAATGGTTAAAGCATATTGAAAGTGATATTACTGTTGACACTAGAAATAAAGATCTTGAGGGTAGCTATAATTATTTAATAAGAGTTTTTCAAAACATTACGTCATACCTTTTATGTTTAGTAAATAAGGTAATTAACAATATATTTTGAAATGAAAACGAAAAAAAAAATCACGTAAGTATCTATTCGACAAAATAGCTTGAAATTATCGTGGTAAAAAATTAATTAGAAAGATAAGCAACGTAAAAAAGCATAAATAATGACATAAACAAATAAATATGTGAATAAATAGATAAAAATCACCATCTTTCACTAGACACAGCGGCATCAAATTTATTGTTGTCAATGAAACAGATATATTAATAAATGACCAAGACAAGCACTCTGAAACTATATTAAGGTCAATTTAGTTTTTAACAATCATATCACGAATGCAGGTCAAGCAGTTGTTTACTTACTTACAAATGTTTTGATTTAAATGAATCTAATCTAATAAATCGATATCACTCAATAGAACAATTGGAGATTAATTAACCAAAATCTGACATTTTTACAAGTGATATACTTTTTATTGTAAGTGTATTTTAATTTTCTATTTTTAAATGTTTAAACTTGTACAGACTTTATTTTCCATTATGATCTCCACACTCATATCATTAGCACGGTTTACAACTGACTACACAGTCAGAGTCGGTCGAAGACAAAACTAAAGCACTATATATACATATATATATATATATATATATATATATATGAATGTATTTGTATTTATATACGCACAAAAGGGTTTGTTTGGAAGTGTGTCTTTGAGTTTCTGTGCGTATGCCACTGAGTATGTATTACTGGATATTTATCTACACACGCACGAACACACATATAATTGCACCTATATATATATATATATATATATATACATATATATATATATATATATATATACATACATATATATATATATATATACATATATATATATATATATATATATACATATAATATATATATATATATATACATATATATATATATATATATAATACATATATATATATATATATAATATATATACATATATATATATATATATATATATATCATATA
>NC_142930.1:119935148-119948267 GCF_046866305.1 Octopus bimaculoides | reverse complement strand
CTTAGAAATACGAATTGTTGTCATAAGAAACATGTAATTTGTGGCAACGCGCAGAGCGATGCATTAAAATACTTATGTTCCATCCAAGAATAAACTGTTGTTATTACTATACATATACATGCACACATAACAAACTTATATACATAAATACAATATATATATATATTTGTAATTATGTATGTACGTACGTACATAAACACATACGTACATACATACATACATATATATATATATATATATATATATATATATATATATATATATATATATATATATATATATATATATTGTCAGTTCAGAACAACCCAACACCGGTTGAAGGTTTGAACGTCAGTTTTTGAAATATTACATACGCGCAAAATGTAAATAAAACCGCATACACACACACACTCTCTCTCTCTCACACACATATACATCTCGCTCTGTCTTTGTCTCTCCCTCTGTCTCCATATATATATATATATAGAGAGAGAGAGAGACAAATACAGATATATATATTTTTTTGCCTTTATATAAATGTATATACATAAATACGAGTGTATGTATATACATATATATATATATATATATATATATATATATATATATATATATATATATATATATATATATATATGCGTCTCCTTAGATAACGAACATCAAGTATATACACTTCCTGCCATAAATTTCATTTATATCGTCTAAATAGATATTTAAATTATTTGGCAGACCCTTTTTTCAAGTAAGATTTGTAATCTAATTAAAGAATTTTCTTGGACATATATTTAGATATATATTCTTCGATTGCGTACTGATTGCATTAAGTGTTCTTTGTCCCCTCTCCCCATCTATTTCTCTCAGTCTTTTTCTCCATCTCTCGCTCACTCCGAAGTTAATATAAACAGCATATTCTCAAATGAAATTCCATAAAAAAATTTCCAATACTTTTCAAAGTTGGAGTTATTACTTTGACAAAACTTGAATCACGCGAACGATTTACACTAGTCAACCACACATTGATCATTAGATATAATAGATTAAGTGTGAGACATGACTTTAGAGTATGTACCTGATAATATAAGAGGCACTGTCAATCTTTGTTCATAAAATCATGTATTTCATCGTCAAACATCAATTACGTTACAATAATGACTCCGAGAAGTCGTAATATTATGTAATTTACAAGTAACTCGCCATTAAGATATATATATGCGCGCACGCACACACACACACACACACACACACACACACACACACACACACACACACACACACACACACACATATATATATATGCTTAAAGCTTTAACAAAGACATACACATATATATATATATATATATATATATATGTATATATATATATATTGTGTGTTTGAGTATATGTCTTTGGATGATTGGATATATATTTATAGTTTTACTTATATATATATATATGTACATATTTATATATACATATGTGTATATATATATATATATATATATATATATATATATATGTGCAAATACACTGACATTCCCCTATAAGGATATTTATATATTCAAATATAAACACACAGAAAATCGTCTCTCTCTCTCTCTCTCTCTCTCTCTCTCTCTCTCTCTCCACACATATATATATATATATATATATATATATATATACATATATGCCCATTGAATGAAAGAAGAGGGAACTTTTATAGAATTTTGCAAGAGGAAATCAGTAATGAGAAAATAAAAATGGGAATTATAAATCAAAATATTCATGGTAAAATGTGAGGTTTGATACAGACATAAAACTTGATTTATTTCGTAGTATTATTCTTAACAAGAATTCTAAAAACTAAACATAGCAGGAAAGTTCAACAATTCCATAAATTTTCACAATGAGATGTGTGTCAAATTAAAGATAGAATTGTTTGCCGTATAGTATTCACAAACAAAATATTTCAGTATAGAAAAACGTTTGCCAACCATTACAGTTTGACATAATGTATATCCATGTGAAATAAACAAGGAAAATATATTGTATTGCTAAATATTTTTGAATTTCTTAAACTTGAAGTATTAGTAATCGTACCAAATATTTTCCCTCTACATATATATTAAAATAGTCAGGTAAAAGAGAAATGCTTTACTTATTTGCTTACCTGTTCGTATAAAAACGCATATAGGTGTATGCAGGAATATGTTTAATGTCATATATGCACCTTCACACAAATAGATTTATATGAATGTACGTATTTGTGTATATACATGCATCCACTCAAGTACACACACACATACAGACATATATATATATATATTAAACGACAATATCTATCTATCTATGCATATATATATATATATACATACATGTGGGCATAGACGTTTGCTTATATATAAAATTGTATATATATACACGTAGGCTTACATGTTTGTGTGTGTGTATATATATATATATATATATATATATATATATATATATACACACACACATATATACATCCGTATATGAGTGTGGGTGTGTGTCTATATGGGTGTGTGTGTAGCTAGATGTTTATTGGATTTCAGAAACGTGGAAGTAGTAAGTATAAACGTAATATCTGAAGAGGTCATTGTATAATTTTACTCATTTATTTTTATTTTATCACAATTCTTTTTGGGTTTTGTTTTTAACAGAACAAATCGACTTTGCAATTCTAATGCCTCTACAGTTCTAGTATGTGCGTGAGGAAACTTGAAAATACCATAATAATAAAACATTTTTAAGTGATACCAAAGAATCAGAAATCATTTGGTTTTATTATTTTGGGCGGCAAACTTTGCAAAATTAGACATCAAAATGATAGAATAACGCACCGAAGGAGATTGTGATACGTCATAATTTATTTATGTATTTTAGACATATCATGTTCAAACTTTGGTAGGAAAACAACATATATCAAATACAGTATATATAAAGTGAGATGTATCATATATGGGTAATTTTGAAATATTGCTTTTACTCCTTAGCACTGAACTGATTTGTTTTTATCTATCTATCTATCTATATATGTCTTTAGAAATAATCTTTTTCCAATAATCGTATATACATTACGTTTCAAGAATTGAACGTTTAGCCAGTTTTTCTCAACACGAATCCGAAAAGTGCATTTGTTTTTCTATAGTATTCATTTGGTTTTAGATATAATCTTCCTATAATCTGATGCATCCAAATTCATTTTTTCAAATACTTTGTAAATTTGCAGGATATATATATATATATATTGTTAAGATTTCTTGGTAACTATTTTTTCTTTCATATCGTCGGCACCTGTTAGTATTTTATCCGTCCCTGTCTATTGTGGAAACCCGTCAATTTTCTGAAGAATTCTTGTTCCTTCTCTTATTTTTCCGCATGATATTTTTACAAGCATTCTTCATTGGCAAACCTTAAAACTTTTATTCCTCACACAATACACCGTTTGTTTAATTGCATATGTCTTATCCGCTGAAAATAGCAAGCTTTATATAATATGATATTTAGAGAAATTACTCTGAAAAATATCAAAGATTTCCACATCTATTTCTATATAGATTTCTTTCGCAATGTTTGTACTTCCCTTGAAGTAAATGCAGAGGGATACACACTATATATATATAAATATATATATATATATATATATATATATATATATATATATATATATATATATATATATATATACATACATATATACATACACGCACACATACATAAGTATACACACAACCACATACACACAGACACGCGCGCACACAGGCAACAACATGCGCACATAACTCGACACATCTCCACATTCACACATACACACGCACACATACACACACATGCACATACACTCACACACATATACGCACGCACATATACGCACACACTGAAGCACACGCGCACACACGTGCACACACACATATACACACTCACACATGTACGCACACACCAACCACACACACATGGGCATAATCACACACGCGCGTAAGCACACGCACGCACACAGGAACGCACATATACTCCTCACACAACCCCACGGACACACACATACAGAGTTAAGTGAAGTTGACAATAGTGACAAAGACAACAACCGTCCCTACATCTTCCACACAAGGCTCAATACTAATAATTTTAATGTAACACAGAAGTTTGACGAAACAAAAACAATACAAAGTCGCCCACTGGCACAAACTTCTCTCACTACGAACCTGGATGGTAATTTGAACGGAAACCGCTCCAACTCGAGTCCTCCAAGTCCACCACCAGACCCACCTACAAAAAGAAAAATGTAAGAGGATCAAATAGACACGACGAGAGAATACTGAAGCAATACACACCTTTTATAATGCTCTTAATAGGTCATCTGAAGAGAAACACTATACTCTTTTCAAATATGGAGAACATGAAATCAAGACAGCAGACTATATTTGGGCGAAAGCAAGTTAGCAAATTTTAGGAGGGATATATTCAAGAATACAAAAACAAAACCCACAGATAGTGAAATAACCCCGATCAAGGACGCAGCGGTATATGGCATAAATATAAGACAGAAAAGAAATGAAGAATCAGAAGAAGAGGGCTACTCTCCACGAGTATCAATTGAGACTCTGAGCAGAACAAGCAAACGTCTGAAGAAATAAATTTTAATGAACCTGATAAAGGTAGCGCGGAAAGTGGTAACAATATTTGAAGACTACACATTTACTGAAGAATATATGTTGCAGAAAAACCTGAATAAGCTTGCAAATGTAAGACACGCCAATATGCATGATAGGGAACCATTTCATAAACTCTAAAATACAATCCAAAATAGAAAACAAACTAAAATTGTAACCTATATAACAAAAGAAGTTATCCAAAAATTAAAACCAGATCGTACACGGAAAGATAGTCCAGTTATTCAAAGAAATTTTGAGATCCTACGAAAACACAAGATCAGTTAATTAGAGGTATTACTTACCTACCCCCGAAGAATAATGAAACAGTATTTTCCCAAACTATCTATTTGTCATGTATGAAATTTTAGCATCCATCCCCGTAGATAAACACACATTTATGGAACAGGACGATATTTTCTCTACTGAACAAAAAGAGTACCGACGAGGCTCATGTGGATTCAAAGACCAACTCTTAATCAATCGCATGAACCTTGAGAACTGTCATAACAAACGCAGAAATCTTAGTTCCGCATGGATTGATTATAAGAAGGCCCTTGACAGCACACAGCATTCCTGGATATTGAAATAGCTGTATATCTTCACACTTTCTCTAATGATTTCAAACGTCTTGAAGCTCAAAATGTCAGTGTGTAATACGAATCTCCAATTATACCACCCTAATTGTGCACTGACCACTGACAGTTTAAATATAAAACACGGCATTTTCAAAAGTGACTCACTTTCATCTTTAAAATTTTGCATAGACATAATACCCCTTACAAGTGAACTTGTCAGAACAGAGTGCGGATATAAAATTGGCGACACGAAAATAAGTAATTTATTTTATAGAGATGACTTAAAACTTTATCGCCACGACGATAATGAAATTGAAAGAGTACTACGTACTGTGAAAGCATTCAGTGATGACATCGGGATGGAATTTGGCCTTGATAAATATGCCAAAGATATTTTCCAGAAAGGGAATTTAAAGACCTCACATTCAGCGGTCCTGGATGTTGACAAAGTCATAAAAGAACTCGAGCAGGTCCAAACCATGGAATAAATGAGGGCTCTGGCATGCAAGCATGAAAGAGAAGATCAGGAAGGAATGTTACAGGAGAGTTAGAGCAGTCGTAAAATCCGCGTCAAATGCACCTAACAAGGTGTTAGCTACAACTTGTTTAGCAAATCCGGTTGTTATTTACAGTTTCAATGTGTTGAACTGGAATATGGGCGAACTAAGGAAGATTGACAGGAAAATTCGTAAGCTGCTGACTTGCAAAAAGATGCGCCACCCAAAGGCAGACGCAAATCGTCCTTACCTATCCAAAACTCAAGGAGATTGAGGCTTGATCCAGTTTGGAATCTCTTACAAAACCACCACAACTGAACTGGCAGAATATATAGAAACTTCCATCGACTGGATGCTAAATCTCGTTGGGAACCATGAGATCATACGTTTTCCTCCACTTTCTTGAAGGTATATAGAAATAAAAATAAAAATAAAAAAATATATAAATATAAATAAGATTATCTGTCTGCGTTAGGGTGATTTGAAACCTGGAGGATTACATTAGTTACTACAGCTAATTTGTATTTAGTTTATTTTATCTATTTTTTAAAGTCTTTTTCATGACATAGAATAGCTTTTCCCTCTTGACTATATAAGCCTGTTATATATATATAAGCCTGTTATATATATATATATATATATATAAATTCCTTTTGCGTGTCTTGATGTTTGTTTATAATTGTCACCCTGAGGAGGGGAGGTCATCATCAGATTGCACTATGACGTGTATGGATTACGGTGGTGAACCCTTGAAATGACCATAGGTGTTTGTGTGTGTTTTGACCTATGTTTTTGACCAGTCGTTTTATGAACTTTTGTAAATTTGGTGAGAAGAGACGGATTTTACCTATGGAAGTCTGCTGTTATTACGTGTACCTTGAGGGAAGTACAGGACCTTCTAATATAACTTTAAATGATGTTAAATTATTTAAAAGTTTTTTGTCATTTTAAAATTGTGTCATCAGATCTAGTATTTTAGCCGATGGACTATTATAGTATTTTGTCTTACTTCATTTTATCTTATTCTATTTTGCTTTATTTGTTTATTTTGAATTTTTAATCGCTTAATTTTATTCGAATTGAAATTATAAACACACACACACAGACACACACACACACACACACACACACACACACATATATATATTGTGTTATATTTTTAACTCAAATTTGATTTTTTTGGGATGTTATTAGTAGAAAAAATGTAATATATATAAATTTTAAAATTGCGTGTCTTATGTTGTATTTAATGTTTTATATATATATATTTTCTTATGTATTTGTGGACTTTGATGTATTTCTTATATATGACCATTTATTGAGGGGATTGTTGTATGTTGAGTCGTTGACCCAAATGTAATGCTTTTATTCTGTGACTAATAATTTTTTTTATCCCTGTCTCAGTTAACTTCAGCATTTCTCTTTGCAGTCCTGTAAAAAACCTAATTTGTTTCCTAATAAGAAACGATTACTATTACGTATATATATATATATATATATATATATATATATATATATATATATATATATATATATATATATGTATATATCTGTATATGAGAACGAGAGAGAGAGATGTGCATGTACACACATCACCCTCACATGCACAAATATATGCACACACACGCGCACGCGCGCACACACACACACACACGTACACACACGGACACACGAAGAATGTCAGATCGTGTGTAACTCGATTTTGGACGTTTTTTTTATATCATATGCTAATAATATTAATAAGTATATTTTCATGATTTAATCTATTGCCGATATAACAGTGAAAAACATAGTCAAAATGATATTGTTCAGTGTTTCACAAGGGCCAAAGACAATTATTACAGGCAACAAATTGTTACTGAAAATCACTCGGGAGTATTCCTGGTATTTTTATACATCTCAGAGTAATAAAATCTAAATTAGAACCAAGGACAATTAAATTAAACACTGTTACGCATCTATCTGTCGCTTAGTCGTCTCGACTGTATTCTCCAGACTATTTTAAGCAACGTATTGATTTATCACTTTCAACAGTGATCGTGTGGAAGTGGTTATGGTCAGTTGAACTGATCTTGTTTATTTCCTCGAGATATTTTTATCGTCATTCACCTAACAAGATTTGTACTGAATCTCAGAGTTCGGACGACTGATAGTGAAAGTTGTAATGCAGTTAGTCTAGCGCCATAACATCTCACTTGGATTTATCGCCATATTTTTAAATAAGATAACCGTCATTAGAAGCGAAACACACTGTTGTCAATTAGAACTTGAAATCGGATATAAACACTTTGCCATGTCTTTTCTTATTCAATATTCACACTAATAAACTATTATTTCTCTTACTAGTCTCGTATAACTGAGGTAATGCTAGAACACTGCAGGAAATTAAGTTTCTTATGATCGACTCTGATATTTTCTCTTGTAACTATTTTTCAACACTTTGAAAGGGTTCAAACTATGGTTGATAAAGAAAAGAATGAGGTTTTTCTTACCTCTTGAAACGCGTGAGCTTAATGATGTGCTTAAGACTGAGAACATATGCGATAAGTTTTCCTTTAATCTGACAGTTTAAAAATTGCGTTTGCTCAGAATCTTTCATGTCTTTCTAAGTATGTTCCCTGATTTGAAGTTTTGTTACACCCAGCCTACCCGGTGTGTGAATGAGGCTGTGGAGAAGTGAGGGCACGTGGATTGGTGTTTAGGCTATTAAGTTCATGATCGCTGATCGGGTCAACCGAGACGCTTGTAGTTATCACTGACAGGGTGCAATGTGTGATATGGATGTGGGTCTGAGTGTATGTATGTATGTATGTGTATGCATGTCTATCTATCTATCTATCTATCTATTTATTATATATTACTACGCATATATATTTGTAAGTATACATAGATACAGAAAAAACATTTTGTTGCAGACATATATGTATACACTCACATACACACGCACACATACACACTCACAAATTGTTGTTTAAAACAACAGTGTCTGCAACCAAACTTGTAACAGCATTTTAAAATAACGAAACAAAGTTCCGGCAAGACAATAAAATAACCAACAAAAAACAAAACCGAGAAATATATATACATACATATATATATATATATATATATATATATATATATATATATATATATATATACACACACACATACATATATATATAAAGTGAAAGTGATAGCCAAAACACTATACTTCTCAAGCGAAACAAATAATAAATAATTCTTGTTCAACTTTCGTGAAAAAATATAAGAAAACTCTCAGGTGCTACTTCTATGTAAGTAAAAATTTATTATATCAACATTTGTATTTAAGCGTTTGATATCATTAGACATTCTGAACCATCACCATATATAATATTTTTTGTTGAACTGAGCAGACAAATCACGCGAATGAAATAAATATTCATAATTATAGTTATTACAATACATTGTAGCCTTTCAGATATTTTCATTTCTTCTATTTGATTTTGTCTATTGGAAATTTTAAAATACAACGTTATTTATGTATGAATACTAAAGACATCTTCCAAGTTATATAATGCAAGTTAGTATTCAGATAGCTTTCATTGAAATTAAGATTCATCGTAGACGTTAATGCTTATATTTGGTTCTGCAAGTGAGTATATATATATATATATATATATATATATATATATACGTGTGTAAGTGTATGTGTGTCAGAATGTGTGTATTATATATATATAGACGGGTGTATATTTATATAATTGTATGATTATATATGCATGCATATTTAAGCGTGTATACAGGGTGTCCCAAAAATCTGGGTATATGGGGGTTAACACAATTTAAGAAATTATTATTTGTCATATTTAATTGTTTATATTATGATTTTATTTACTCCATGTACCCACATGAGGATTAACACATAGTTTAAGAAATTATTTCTTATGTTTGTTTATGATTTTATTTACTTCATGTACCCAGACTTTGTGGATACCTTGTGTGTGTATATATATATATATATATATATATATATATATATATATATATACACACACACATGTATATTAATATTTCGCTTCGGCATAGCGGTAATAAGCTTTGGCAATGATAAAGAATTTCGTTACGAACTTCATTACCTAACAGCTGTTTCAGCCTTATTATTTAAACCACTCATAAGTGAATCATCCCACAATTTCATCGGAGTGCATATCTTATATATGTGTCAATGTGTGTGTGTGTGTGTGTTTGCATTTGGATAAGAAACGTAAAGACCGACCATAAAGATCTAATTACTACCAAACTGAAACTCGCACGCAAGTATCCTATTTTAACTCAACAGTGACTATACATTACTAACTCTAATATACCGCTGTTAGTCGATGGCTTAGCTGGCCAAACTGCGAAGTTACTGTCAAAAGCATTGTTTTTTAAGAATAGTACACACACGCGCGCACAAACGCAAATATATTCACACACACATATATGTATATATACCTGTACATATATATAAATGTATGTATGTTTTGTATGTATATAACTGTTTGTCACTAAGGTAGATGTCTCAGTTGGATCAACATATGATGAATGAGGTGAAATTTACCTTTAATCTATTAATCATTAAATGAACCGTCGGTTGTCAGGAAAAACCTGCTCACAGGCTCTGACGTATTCCGTTACAATTCGCAAGCTGGATGTTGACTATTTTTTTCAGAAAATATCAAAATATTTAAATACTTCATTATACGACGCCATGTTTGCCTTATCTTCTCCTCATAACAAGATCACATAGCATTTCCATAACGTTCTATTTTATTTTGCATTTTGTCTGCGGTTTACTCGCTGTTCAACCCCCTTTTTCCATGCATTTCATCTTCTAAACTTACTGTTTCAATTCCATTGTCATTTATTTTTTTCTCATTATTTTTCTTCATTTTCTACAAGTGTAGAATCACTTAGACTTAAATCCTCAGTTTTCAAAAATTTCCTTGTCTTTGCCTCTAATTATCAACGCTGTATGCCATTCATTACTTGATAATTCTGTTCTATATTGCCTTTCTTTTTCAATTTCCTTTTGCATGCTAACTGCACACTAATTGTTGCAGTGTATCACTAACTCGTGTCCTGATAATATCTCTTCCTTAACTGAGCTTTCCTTTTCTCCTTATATCTTGCTGTCTCTGGTTACGGAATTTCACACTTAACCAACTAACTGTTCATTAATTTAGGGATATGATTTATAATGCTAACCTTAAAGGAATAGGGCTCTTACTACATATAGTCTTTTTATTGTGTTCCAATTAAGCTCATTTTGTTTTCCATTTATCTCATTAAAATTACCTCTTCCCATTCGTGCTCGGAATCTGCATATAAAGTATGTTTCTGTACACCAGTTGAACGAAAATTGGTTTTGCTGCTAAATTTAATCGAATTGTGTATATTCTCTCTCCTCCAATCATTTCAATTCTAATTTATGTTGTCACGTTTGGAATAATTAGATAACTGCATTTTCTAATAAACATAAGATATATATAAAGTTTAATTAATTTTATTACTGATATAAGAATTATAAACTTTGATGAGTGACCTCTAATGAAGAAGAGGAAGAAAGAGTTTAGTTCTTGTAAACTGATTAATGTTATAATTGTGATTTGACGAATTGAGAGTTAAGTAGCTTATCAATTAATTTAATTTAATTCAATCCCGACAAATGTGAAATGATACTAATGCGTGTATTTGTGTGAGTATACATCAGCTTATGTATCTATAGATATGACATACACGGCCTGTCACAATAATGAAAATACGTTGAAAATTGAAGGTTTTCGTATATAATATGATGTTAATCCAGCTTTGGTATAAGTCAACTTTAGTAAGTTAAGAACTTGACTATTACGGAGAACAGGTTCTGCCAGGTTGTCTGAGGAATTTTGAACCATTCCCGCTCACACATATAGACTAATTTAATTTCATACATATATGCATACTAACATATATAAATATGCACATGTATGTTATATATACATATGTATATATACCACATATATATCATGTATCTCTCTCTCTCTCTCTAACTATATAACAACAGATGGATAATATATCAGTTCTCTACAGCTGTTCGGAAAGAATTTCTAATTAATGAATAAAAATATTACATCATTAGAAAAAAACCATGTTCATCCAGTGAATACACGAACCAAAACGTTCAAGAACATTAAAAAACCAACGGCATGTGCACCTTCATGATTCTATGAACCTTGCACATCATATATGGCACTTGTTGGATTCTATGATGTGCAAGGTTCATAGAATCATGAAGGTGCACATGCCGTTGGTTTTTGAATGTTCTTGAACGTTTTGGTTCGTGTATTCACTGGATGAACATGTTTTTTCTAATGATGTAATATGTTTATTCATTAATTAAAAATTCGTTCGAAACAGCTGTAGAGAACTGACATATTATCCATCCGTTGTTATATATATATATATATATATATATATATATATATATATATATATATAAGAAATGGAAAACAAAACAATGAATTGAACAATTATAAATTCAATTCAATTTAAGTATTTTGTACAAACAAATGACACCTCGTATAAATTACAGCTATTTCCGCTTCATTGATAGAAACGAGGTTTTTCAAGAGTAATCAAATCCGTTTAAATACATAATGATGCTTGATCAGATAGATGTATCTGCGTGAATATTTGAAGAAAAGTATTATTTGACAATATTTATAACTCCCAAGACTTTACGAAAACACTATATAAGAGCGAGCTTAATCATAAATAAGTAAATAATTTAATTGAAATTTCGTAAATTCATACATTTAAATCTCTAAATATTCAGTTCTATAACCGATTTCATTGCACAATACACACGCTCATATATACACATATTAATATATACTTATATATACACGCATACACCTATCATTTATGTGATACATACAGACACGCACGTACGGTTACACACGAAAATTCACATACACAAATTTAGTTGTTCATATATATATATATATATATATATATATATATATATATATATATATATATATACATATATATATAACAATTTGCATACATATACAATTCATACAAACATGTATCTATTTATGTTAGAACAATATTTTATATATTAATTCAATTCTGAATATTATGAATCTGACTATTAGAATGCAGGGGAGATAAATATTTTTCCATGTGTATAAAAAAAAAACGATAAACAAAACCAACTCGATACGGTCAACGAAAAAAACCCATTATATATATATATATATATATATATATATATATATATATATATATACATACATACATACATACAAAAAGAAGAAAAACAAAGTAATATAATCCAAACGAAATGTCCCACATACTAACATCGAACCTAAACAAACTAAGATAAAGACGCTATATCTACATATATACCCCATTATTCATTTACTCACAGACATATACTTATCGATAC
>NC_142930.1:119850148-119932648 GCF_046866305.1 Octopus bimaculoides | reverse complement strand
GTTGATATAAAAGAGGGAATGTATAAAAACAAAAATGAGATAAATTCAAATTTGGATATCAGCGATACTAGAACAAACGGGATATAATAAATAACAAATTAGACATAACTGATAATAGATTAAAATAAGAAATAAGAAATAAAAAATAAAACAAGAAAAAAGGGGAAGAAACCCAAATCATAATCCAGATTTTATAATTTTACCATTGGAACTATGTGTATGGATACAATTGTCTATGTGTACTTATATATAGATAGACGTGTAGATGTATAATGTGCAAGCTTATAGCGTACACCCAGCTATAAAGTTAACTTGAATAGTTCCTGAGTATTGAAAGCTAGTTACCCGACCTTTCCTAGCGTTGAAATATTTACGTTCTAACGTATCCGAAAGCTGAATGAACACACACACACACACACACACACACACACACACACACATATACACACACACACACAAAGTATATATGTATGTATACATGTATCTCTCTATCTGTCTACCTATCCATCTCTCTCTCTCTCTCTCTCTCTCTCTCTCTCTCTCTATCTGTCCTTCTCTCTGTCTGTCCATCTCCCTGTCTGTCCACCTCTCTGTCTATCCTTCTCTCTGTCTATCCATCTCTCTCTCTCGATCTATCTGTCTGTCTATTAGGCTGTCTCACATGAAATGTAATTTAAATTGGTTTCTTATGAGTCATCTATAAATGGATTTTTAATGAGTTTCTATGTATATGCTTGTATTTACACCTAACTCTTTTTCTTTCTAGACAATGCTAGTATTCAAAATTGCTACCCACAGCTTTTATGTCAATGTTGACAGCAGAGCAATACCGAATGATTTTCTTGTACGAATACAAGTTGGATCAATCTGCCACCGAAGCTCTACGAAACATCAAGTGGGCTATTGGTAATGATTCTGTTGACATTAGAACTGTTCAGAGATGGTTCCAAAGATTTCGGTCAGGAAATGAAAGCCTTAAAACTGAACCAGGAGGGAGACCAAAATCAGTTATTCGGCATGATGAATTGAATGATTTGGTTAAACGAAAAATGGTCCGAAAAATCGGATCAGTGCCTAGACATTTCCCGCAACTGGTTCTCGACACTTAAAGAAAATTGGAAAAGTCAAACAGATGTATAGATTTGTTCCCCATCAACTTAATGAGATTCAAAGAAACAGGCGCCTTACAGAGTGTTCCATGTTGATTTCTCGGTTGGAAAGAGAACCATTTTTGTATCGACTCACTATGTGTAATGAGAAATGGATACTCTTTGATAACAGTAAGAAGACAGGACAGTGGTTAGACGCAGGAGATTCACCAAAAATCTACCCAAAATCACCATTGCATCCTAAAAAGTTGGTTACAGTACGGTGGTCAACAAAGTGGGGTGGGTATTCAGTATTCATTTTTTCAACAAGGTAAAACTGTAACAGCAACATCCTATTGTCAGGAAATTGGTTGTATGCATGAAAAATTTAAAAAGTAATCCAAATTAGTGAATAGAGATGTCCCAATTTTACCTCATGATATTGCACGGCCTCACACTTCTCAAGTTACGACCCACAAGTTGCGTAACCTGTATAATGAAATTTTGGCACATCCTCCTTATTCTACTGCTATCTCTCCTACTGATATCTCTTCAGGTCCCGAGTTGCAAGCCCACCGACTTATCCTGGTTAATTTTTGCTCCCGTCAACTTTTCATATTCCTCCAATGAGGTGCCGACCAACACGATTTCTAAGGTGTCCGATACCATCACGGTGATGTCGTCCACATACGCCGACACAGCTCTCCTGCGTCCCGGTTGGAGTGGGATGCCCTGCAGCAGCTCCAGCTTCTGCAGTAACGGCTCAAGAGTTAATACGGACAGAAAGGAGGAGAGAGGGTACACTTGACGGCCCGATCAGGAGATCTGAAACGGTTTTGAGAGGTGGTCATTAACTTTGACCACCGCGTAAATGCTGTTGTGCATTGCAGCGATCCAACTTCTGAAGACGGGGCAGAAACCACCCGCTTTGAGAACAGTCATTAGATAATGATGGTCGACCCTATCAAAAGGTTTCGATTGATCAAAATTGATCAGTGCCCCACCGGAGACAGGTTTACACCCTACTCTTTTTATGATGTATCGCATGAAGTGGAAATTGTCGTGTATGGACCTAGTCAGGTTTGTACAAATTTGCACCTCCCCAAATAAATCGTCGATGACAAGCGCCAACATCTTCGGCAATACTTTGGCCTAAATCTTAAGCTCTGAGTTAAGCAGGATTTCTGATACACCTCAGCGCTGCTTCAATACCTATTTGGGCTATTAAATCCGCTCTTTTCGTACCTGCTGAGATACATTTGAAAACCACTGTTCTTCTTTCCACTGCTGCAATTGCCTCTGACCGAACAGTCGGATTAGCCGAAGTTTTCTCTTGTCATATTAGTATCCATGCTTGTGTTAGCATCTGGTCCCTATTTGTGAGGTCCATATCCTACGTAAAATATTGACTATGTAATCTCAAATTTAAAAACAAAATTATAATAATTTTCTTATGTTTTCTTAAATATTCTCTAGAACAATATTTTGTGCAACACCAAATATATGACGCCCTAAGCATAACACCAACTTGAACTTCTAACTTGTCTCCTGAGGTCTCTGGGTAACACTTAGAGTCAACTTGTACAAATACAAAACCAAAGTCAATCGTATAACAACAATGATAATAATGATAATAATATAGAAAGAAATCGTGTATTCAGACTTCTATGTTTCAAAAAACTTTATGCATAAAATACAAAAAAAATATATAACGGCAAATAAAATTTAAACTATTATTTTCTACTGGAAGTTTCGCTGAAATTCAGACACTGTTTGCTTTTTATTTATATCACATTCCTTAGCGTTAGTGTATCGATTGCCCTGTCTAATATTCATTAGTACACCGAAATATTTATATCCCCAAGAAATAATTATATTTTTGGAAGCTGAAATATATAACAGCCATATTCAGAGGATATCCTTAGTTTATGTTTTTATTTATCCTTTAAAAATATTTCTAATTAGCTCTTGTGTTAAGTCAATGATCAGTCTTTGTTTCTGGAATACTTATATTAACAAATAGATATATCTGAACATTCTTGTCTGTTTAGGAAACATTGTTATGGAGAGGAAAATCGTTAACGAGGCAGAAACGGTTTCATACACGAATAGATAATACTTTACAGTTAAATGAACATTTCCATATTCTGAAATCAAATTCGACAAATGCCAAATATCACAATTTGGTGAAAGACAACGTAAGTTACAAGACTTCAAATTCAACCATCTTATTTTCTCCTTATTATTTCTAAGCATACTAACAACGTAATATAACGTCCTTGTTTTCATTTACATATTTTGATTGATAACACGTGAAGGTCATATACTTGAATGGATACGTGTTTATGCATATTTAATGTATACTGTTATTGACGTTTATAATTAATAACGACGAGGAAGCGCTTATCACAGTCGATTTGTCTTGTGGTTATTTACCTCCTGCCTTAAGGGCCTTACCGTTATTGTTAGTGATATACGAAGTATTATGTATGATGTAGAATATATTAAATATATTTCACAGAAATATATTTGCTGAGTAGACCTCGGAACACAGAATGGAAAATCGCGTGATACTGTTGTAAACATGATGATGATAATAATTTCAGCGATGTAACATCTTTAGAGCACTGTTAGGATCTTTCAGAGATGGAAATAGCTTTCGGCTATATGAAGGGCTTTTAGCAATGCAAGGAAATTTAACATATATAGGTTTTGCCTAAATGTACGCGGATATCAAATGTGATAACGATGATAACTTGAGAAAAAGAAAAAAATATTGCAGTTGTAATACAATATTTAATATACCAAAAATATATCAAGAAAAAAGGGTTCATTGCCACAATCTATACTGGATGCTTCATTATTGTATATAATTAAACGGCTCTCCTTAAAATTAAGATTACACCATATACTATTTGTTTTAACGCGAAATTCAAAGGATTTTTGGTTTCAAATATATTCAGTAATATCCTGTCTGCCTACTCGGAGATAAATAGTGTCTAGTGTATTAAATGTGAAAGGTTTCTATTTAAATCTTTCACTATTGCAATCATCAATACTGCCATAATATTGGAATAAACAATAACTTTGAAACTTATATGTAGTATATAAGCAAATCCTTTCAGTGTCCATGTCCCTGTATATGATATCGTTGGTTACTGGATAATTTGTTTCTAGACGTACGAGTTTGTCTGATCCTTCAATGCGCATTTGAAAGATAAAATTCATAGAATTCAATCCTCGTTTTTATCAAGTTTGCAATAGACGATCAAGTTTTAATTGTATTGATAGCTAATTACACATAAAAGGGATATTTCTTTTATGGTTTCCGTTTTCTAATCTACGTAATACTTTTAGATTTTGATTAGATATGACTTTTCCAAAAGTTGTAGAGTATAATGTCTATAATTGATTAGTTATCACTTTTTAAAATGTGCTTAGAATATAAATTATTTTGAATGGTTTAGAAAAATCTGGTAAAATTTATAATGCAGTTTATATATATATATATATATATATATATATATATATATAATATGCAATAAAATTTATTTATGTGACCAATTGACTTTCGATCCTGATTTGTACGTCATTGGAGGTGTCTGCATCACATAACGAATGAATGTACATACACACACATATGTGTATATGTATATATATATATATATATATATATATATATATATATATATATATATATATATATATATATAGAGAGAGAGAGAGAGAGAGAGAGAGAGAGAGAGAGATAGATAGTTTATTAATTTGTCTGTGTGTATGTGTTTCTGTGTGCGTATGTGTACATATGTATGTTTCTATGTGATCTATCAACGCTACTTTTGAAACCTCTGTATTGAGGACCGGAATATATGACAGTCCAAACTGAAAAAAGTAAAAGAAGATTTTAAAAAAGGCAAAAACAAAAGCTCTTCATGTTTGTTCGAGTTATGTTCCATACTTGATTGTGCGTTTCATTGCGATTTTCTTGCTTTCTCGCTTTCAAAGTAGTTTGTTCAGAAGAGAAAACTGGAAGCTAACATTTGCAAGAAAAGTATACTTTCTACTATAGGCACAATGCCTGAAAGTATGTGAGAGGTGGCTAGGCGATCTCTCACATAATTTATCGACTCAGAAATGATGAAAAGTATCATCGAATGATTCTTTTAGCTCGCTTCCGAAATTCACAAGAAAATAATGGTTTCAAATTGTGGCAGAAGGCCAGCATTTTCGGGGGAAGGGTAAGTGGTTTATATCGACCCCAGTGCTTACCTTGAAGTTATGTTACCAATTCCCAAATGACGAAAGGAAACGTCGTCCTCAGCGGAATTTAAACCCAGAACGAGAAGACGGACGAAATGGCATTAAGGGCAGTGCTCCGTGTGCGAACGATGCTGCTTGGTCGCCGCCTTTATTTACAAAAAAATAACAAAATATTTTATTAAAACCGTGTTAGAATGGCCTTCAAAAGCATGGAATGTAATAAGAAAATTATACAAAAGTAACCTACAACACCACTTCACCTTAGTATATCATTATGTCGATGTGCTTGTGATCATGTCTATATTCGTGTATCTTATTTGAGTAAATACATTTAACATCTATAAAAGAAAAATATACTAGATTCAAATCTTACAATTATCGTTGATCTGTTGTTGATCTATCACGTTTATGGAACAGATTGAAAAGTATATAAGCATAATAGCTTATTTATCATTTCCCGGTGCCAAAATGATCTGTAGACGACGTATGTCTGATTATTTAGAAATGTCTATTATTTTAATTCGAATATATTGATTTTAGTCTCATGCCTCGGCAAGAATATTTGAGAGAGTTGCGTCCCGTTCACTCCGTTTACTTTGTCTTCGATGTTACGTAGCATACGGTTCTTTTTGAAGTAAAAGCGAAGCACGGAAGTCGAACATATCAAAGAAGAGAAAATAATATATCGTTTTAATAAAACTGTGTTCCTGTCTTTCAAATTACATGCAACCATACATACGTACACACACATATACACACACGCGCATAGCATAAACACGCTCACAAACATATGTATGTGCCTGTGTGTATTTGTGTGTGCATATTCATATGCATATATATATATATATATATACATATATATATATATATATATATATATATATATATATATATGTACATACATATAACCATACAAACATAAGTATCTCGCGTATAAGTACATAATTATTTACATCTCTCTCTCTCAGCATACATACACACATATACACTTTAAATTTATTCGTCTGTGTTTAATAGCACAAATACACATGCATATGCATACAACTACATATCTAGAAGTATGAGTGATATATGGATATGTTCAGTATATATGATACAGCGTAATTTACGTGCATTGTGAAAGTTTATGAAAAATAAAACAAACATAAAGTTATATTCATGTAGGAATTCTTAATTACAATTCTTTTATTTATGAACACTTACCACTTACTGAAGACATTACTTACAATTTCTACGTTCAGTGAAAGGAGTTCTAAATATCTTCCCAATTATATTGCTTGCTCAATAAATGATTTCACTTAAAGACATATTCTTTTCATAAGAGAATTACGATGATTAGGAAGGTTGTTGCAGATTTATGAGGATGAAGAATCTAATGATAAGTATAATGATAATTATAATATGATTGTGTATCCTGGGAAACAGAGTAACATTTGCCTATATAGAACATGAAATTTTCTATATTGCCTTTGATTATTTTAAAGATGTAATGCATACACACACACACACACACACACACACACACACATATAACGAGTACTGTTGAAATGCATCTTCAATGTACCGAATATTTCCAAGAACTGTATATTGCTATCACCCATATTTATGTTACTGTTGCTTTGTTTTATACGATCTATTCCAAGTCTCACCCAGAGACCTCAAGTAACAGTAACTTCGATGGCAAAAGGCGGTGAGATGGCAGAATCGTTAACACGCTGGACGAAATGCCTAGCGATATTTTGCTCGTCGCTACGTTTTGATTTCTAATTCCGCCGAAGTTGACTTTCCTTTTCCTCCTTTCGGGGTTGAAAATTAAGTACCCGTTGAACACTGGGGTCAATGTAATTGACTCATCCCGCCAAATGGCCGCTCTTGTTGCAAAATTTGTAACAAATATTATTATTATTATTATTATTATTATATATTTGAGTTTTGCTTTGTATTTGTATAAGTTGACTCCAAGTCTCACCTAGAGGCCTCAGGAGACAACAGCTTATTGTTATTATCTCTTTATCACGGGTTTTGCTGGAGTTCCTGGAATCTTGCATGCGTAGCGGGATTACTACCTGCAGCCTACGGTACCATGCTATCCGTTCTTTCCAGGTATCTAATACGTTCCTGATTATTCTGGCCGTGCTAAGGAAGCAAACCTTTTGTAAAAATTCTATTGGATACTCTATTCCGATTTCCTTTATATTCCCTCTTGTTGCCTTCTGATACTGTTCACAAAGACCCAACAATAATGGGCACTATCTTCACCTTCTTCATTTTCCAATTATTATTATTATTATATGAAAATTCACGGTTCATTTTGCTGGGTATGATGGACAGAGTCAGTTATCCACAGCCAGCAGACTAAGGTGACACTTGCTTTAGTGGTCACGCTTTAAGAACCCTGCGAACAATTTTTGCTGTTCCAGCTAATACTCATTTTTCTATGCTTCTACCTTCACACTTGAACCGATCTTTTTCAGTCATATTAGTAGTTGAGTGCTTAGACTTCCAAGCGCACCAATTACTGTTGGTATCACGTCTACTCTCTTCATTGACCACAACCTTCGTATTTCCCACTTTAAATCGTCGTAGTTGTTAATTTTTTCTTCTTTCACATCGATCCTGTTGTCACCGGGGCATGTTATGTCGATAATCATACGTGTTCTTTCTTTCTTCTTCTTCTTATTATATGTTTGTCTTTTGACTTGTATTTGTACAAGTTGACTCCAAGTCTCACCCAGTGACCTCAAGAGACAAGTTAGAATTTCAAGATGGTGTTATGCCTAGGGTGCCATATATTTGGTCTTTCACATAGTATTGTTCTAGAGAATGTTTAAGTAAACATAAGAAAATTATGGGTTTGTTTTAAAATTTGAGATTACATAGTATTTTACGTAGGATATGGGAAGTTCCCATGAGCACTATCTTTTGAATTTCTACTACTACTACTACTACTACTACTATTATTAGTAGTATGATATGTTTGACGTTTGCTATGTATTTGTACAAGTTGATTCCAAGTCTCACCCAGTGACCTCAAGAGACAAGTTAGAAGTTCAAGATGGTGTTATGCCTAGGGTGCCATATATTTGTTTTTGCACATAATACTGTTCTAAATAATGCTTAAGAAAACATAAGAAAATTATCATAATTTTGTTTTAAAATTTGAGAGTACATAGACAGTATTTTACGTAAGATATGGGCAGTTCCCATGAGCATTATCTTTTTCAATTCCTACCATTATTATTATTGCTGTTGTTGTTCATGTTGTTTTAAATACCATTATTAATATGGATTAGTGCTGATAATAATGACATTTACTTTTGAATGATAAAGATAAAAAGAAAACAAAACCAAAGGCATAATACTAATATAAATGAATTAATTACTGAGTTCATCCTTGCAATGAATAAAAATTATCAATTTACTTTTTTAAAACACAATCCCAATACATTTGAAGGATTGCATACAATTCCCAGGAATAATTATTACCTTTGTAAACTTCAGTATAAAGGAAGAATGTAATTTAAGTTAGTTATTAAGCCGACGTCTTTAATATTTCACGTCTTGAACTTAAATTTAAAATAATAAATATATGTATTCATAATTTAAGTTTGTGATAATGCCTTTTCCAATATCTTCAGTGCGATATATGTATTGAAGTGGCGGGCGCTAAGTAGTGATGTTTATAAAAGCCTGCAATTTAAGGGGAGAGGGTAAGACGATTACAGTGACCACAGTACGCAACTGCTACACTTTTATCGACCCCGAAAGGATGAAAGGTAAAGTCTACCTTGGTGGGATTTGAACTCAGAAGTTAAAGGACGGACGAACCGCTGCTGAGCATTTTACTTGGCCTGCTAACGATTCTGCTAGCTTGCCGCCTAAGTCACTCTATGTATTAATATTGAAGTTTATATCCGCACAATTCCCTTCTCTTCACCGTAGATTTGGATGAGATCAGGAATTTAACACTGATTAAATCTTGTTAAATATGTCAAATTTTCTATCCTTTTTGTCTGGTAGCAGCACTCTCTTTGCCTCTATGGGAAACACGGATCGAGATAATCAGTATGTTATCTGCATTCTATTTTACGAAAATGAATTTATTCGTAAAATAATCGATTCGGAACAGTAATGGTGGTCGTTGCCATATATTTTGAATACTTTTACTTAGCTGTGGTGAGAAAATGGATAAGGTTAATGAAGGTGAACATGTCGATTATCACGATATGATGAAATTCACGATAATATAATGGTCGTGATGATGAGGCGATGATGATGTTAGTGATAACGACGACAATGACGATGACGACCACCACCACAAATATTACAACAATGATGACTGTGATGTTGGTTATGTGGATGGCAGCGGTGATGATGATGGTAGTGGTGGTGTTGACAATAGGGAGGTGGGGACAAAGATGAACATGCTGATTATGCCTTAAATTTAGCATGACCTGTAAAACTATACACACTTAATTTAGAAACACCCCGAGCGACATTTCGTGATTTGAAGTTATTATATTCTGCTGTTGACATTGAGAATTCAACAACGCTGAGAAAGGAAGCAACATTTAAGTGTCGAAGTCAGAGAATGCATGTGTGCAATTATGTGCACGTGATCATGAATCTATTTCGAATAAATCTGGATCTCACTCTCTCTCTCTGCCCTATCTATCTAAACGTGAGCACGCACACACGCTCATACATAAACCTATCTACCTAAATATATATATATATATATATATACTCTGATACACACACGCACGCACACGCACACATATATATATATACAGATATAGGGTAAAAATAGATACTTAATTGATAATTAGTCATTTTACCAAGTAGTTCGGTGTGTAAAAAACCATTATCGGTAAATGTGTAAACAATTGAAAACTTGAGGTTCAGCAAGTATTACTTCCCCAAACACCAAAAATTAGAAATAGCAGCCAAAAACTACTATTTCTGTACTAAAATACAACTAAATAAAGTGTGTGTGTGTGTGTGTGTGTGTGTGTGTGTGTGTGTGTGTGTGTGTGTGTGTGTGTGTGTGTGTGTGTGTGTGCGTGCGTGCGCACACACACACACAAGTTTGTATGCAGATTAGCAGTTATATCCTGGAAGAAGCATTGTAAGTATTTAGCAATACAAGAATACATTGAATTCAGCTTGAAATACTTTTCATGAAGTACTAACGCTTCGTTTACTGAACTGTGATGCGGACAGCGACAGACTTTCACCGCAACAATTTGCATGTTTTTTTATGGCCAATTATGGCGCACCGTGAGTTTTTTTCCCCTTCCGTACTGAATTTACTTATGACGATGTTATATTCTTGTTGATTGATTTGAACTTCATCATATCTGTCATGGATTGGTTTCATTCTTTAATAATCCATTGTTTTGTTTCATTAAGAGATTCTATATATCGTTGTAATCATTTAATATTATGTTCTTCTCTTCATACATTTATCTTCGGTTATTTCGGGATGAAGTGAAGTACCTCTCCTTCAGAAACGCTTCGCAATGAATTTGTGGGAAGGGATGAATTAGTCCCCTCAAATTGGAAAGCTGACTTGCATGCTAGTAACACAATGGGCTTTGTCAAGTGAACCAAAGGTGACAGGTGATAGCGGAGTATAACCGTATGAAGGATTTAAATCAACCCAGTCGATACTGTACTCAAGTTCCAAAGACCTCTAAAAAAAAATAAAACAGAAAGAGTACCCACCCGTAGTAGTAACTAAAGCTCTAGTACACCCCTATATATTGACACCATAAAAATGAAAGGCAGAGGTAAATTGAACAGGGTTTCATGGCTCAAACTTTTCTGTATATATTTATATGTTGCGAGGCATTTTGCTACGTTTCCACGAGCAGAAAATAGAAAACTATGACGCCTGCTGTCAGTTTTCGTGACTAGGGCAATATTTAAGAGGAATTGCACAATGTATAAATGTGAATCGAAATCGCCTAGTGGACTGTACGCACAAAACACCAGCATAGTGAACTCTATGTACAAAAATGTCTGCATATATTTATATGTTCCGAGGCATTTTCTCCGATGTTACATAAATTTTGTTACGTTCCTAGGAGCAGAAAATAGAAAATTATGACACCAGCTACCATTTTTCGTGATGAGAGCAATATATTTAAGGGGACGTGCAAAATATGGAAATGTGCATATTGGAGTCTTATGCGAGAGATGTCTCTTTTTGTTGTATTCTACTTGCAACAAACGGAGATGAAATAAAGTGAAATGCTGTTGTGTCTAAGGAGAGTCATTATGCCAACATTAATAACACACGCACTAGTTCAATTTCACTCCTATATTATTAGTCACTGAAAAGGATGCAAATAAAAACGAAAGAACTTGTATAAAAAAGAAAACAAACAAGCAAAAAGAAAAACAAACAAAAAGAAAACAAACAATGGCGCTGGCGTGGTTATTTAGTAAGAAGCTTGCTTCCCAACCACGTTGTCTCGGCTTCAGTCCCACTACATTGCAACACGGGCAAGTTTCTTCTACTACAGCCTCGGGCCGACCAAAGCCTAGTGAATGGATTTGGTAGACGGAAACTGAAAGAAGCCCGTTGTATATGTGTATATGTCTATATTTGTGTGTTTGTGTCTGTTTGTTCCCCGCCAAACCATCGCTTGACAACTGACATTGGTGAGTTATGTCCGCGTAACTTAGTGGTTCGGCAAAAAGATACTCTTTGTAAACCTGGTACTTATTCTATCGGTAGGTCCTGGGGTCGATCTGTTCGATCTAAGGTGTTGCTCTAGCATGGCCACAGCCAAATGAATAAAGAAAAGAATAACTGAATGATTTATCAAGAAAGACAAAGAATCGATTAGTTAGTTTGATATTCAATAAGAGTAAACTTCAACCAGTGCGTGTGTTATTAATATTGGCATAATGACTCTCCGTAGACACGGCACAATTTGTTTCAACACACGAATTCATATAAAGAATCTTGCAAACCACGTGCAAAATCTAAGTGAAATACACTATCTGTGAACGTGAATCGAACCAATAACTTGCTTTCTATTGCAAAGGATTTCTCATCTTGTTCTTCGCTACTTACCACAAACTAAATGTAACCAAAGTGAAATGCACAGTCTTTAATCATGAATCGAACCTCCGTACTGGAGTCGCATGTCATATATCGTTCTTCTTGTTCTTCCTCTACGCTAGTTACCACAAACTAAATGAAATTCTTTTATTCGTTTCTGTCATTTGACTGCGGCCATGCTGGAACACCGCCTTCAGTCGAGCAAATCGACCCTAGGATTTATTCTTTGTAAACCTAGTACTTATTCTATCGGTCACTTTTGCCGAACTGTTAAGTTACGGGTGCATAAACATCGGTTGTCAAACGACGATAGGAGGGACAAACACACACACACACACACAACTTAAATATAGGACAAAATCTTTATATGCTTCGCGTTCGGTAAAATGTGTTTATTATGGTAGTTTGACTTTAAGAGACCCTCCTAGCGTGATGTATTTATGTATTGTACTGCCCTTTATATATATATATATATATATATATATATATATATATATATATATATATATATGGCAGGCTTCTTTCAGTTTCAGTCTATTAAATACCCTCCCAAGACTTTGGTCGGCCTGAGGCTATAGTAGAAGACACTTGCCTGAGGTTTCACGGAGTGGGACTGTACCTGGAAACATGTGGTTGGTAAACAAGGTACCTACCACACAGCCAGTCCTGCGCCCTATATTTCACTTATTTAAATTTATGTTGACTGGGTGTGTAATTGTTCACGTTCCTTTTTGTGCAAGTCAATAAATCTGAAATATGATGCGTACAACTGACAGTTAAAATATCGTTCATTTTTATACACTGTAAGAAAATTTTTCAAATGTCAAGAGACTATCTTTAAGATTACTTAAGCAAAGTTCACTAATCTCTTAATTCCACTCTCGTTGGTAGCACATAGCTTCAGTAACTATTGCAGTGTACACACTTTACTGCCAGATATATCTCAAGAGAGCGAAGGGCAATAATATATCAGAAGTACTTTACCTTACTCGAGGGAATATATGAAAAGAAAGAGAGGATAGAATGAGGAATATAGGAGAATGGCTTGTCCTGTTCTTCTTCTTTTCTCTTCGTCATTTCAGAAGAAAGAAAGATACATATAAGCGGAATAGAAAAAGCGAAAGAAAAAAAAATATATATATAAAAATGAAGGAAATATATATTTTCTTTTACTCGTTTTAGTCATTTGACTGCGGAAATGCTGGAACACCGCCTCTCGTCGAACAAATCGATTCCAGGACTTTTTCTTTGTAAGCCTAGTACTTATTCTTTCGGTATCTTTTTTCCGAACCGCTATGTTACGGGGACGTAAACACAGACGAGAAAATACATATATTATATATATTAAATATAGAGAATCAAATCACTCTAAAAACGTCTTGAGGTGTATACGAGACCGAACAGAACTCTAATCTCCTCTATACGTTGTGATTTGTTCTGTAAAAGCTGCTAAACATTGAATAACATGAGTTGTCCATTGTAGAAAATAGAGAATATTTAAACAACCATACTCCCTTCCTCCAGCTGAAGTTCTCGTGGCATCAAATAATAGAGCCATAGATGCAATTGCCAACATCAACCTACGCTAGACTGCGAGTATCAAGAATAAAGTCTTTATAACAGGCAGAATATGCTCATCCATCATTAGAATTTAGCCATTCGAGATTCTGCTAACGTCATTCTCTCTACGTTTGACAAATCTCTCTTTCAATATCACTGCATACTATTGTCTCTCTAGACAAAAGGAATCATATTATGGGAACAGAAACCTCCCTTTCCCCGATTATCGATCGCAAATTAAAATATGTACCATCAGAAGCATTCATGACTTGGAATGCTTTAAAAAAGGCAGAAAAATTATTAGTTCCCTGGAAGGTATTGGCGCTCAATCATTAATACAGTTTAGAAAACATGCCACCAGTACCGTCCAAACGATGATTATTCCAAATTCCCTAATCACTCAAGACCTTGATCTCCATAAAAAAGCCGAATTCATATCACATAAAATTGAGACACAATATTTCATTTACAACAATTTTCCATGTGATATTCAAATTAAACCCAGGAGAACTCAACAGGCGAAAATACCCATAACATACAAAAGAAATCTATATAACAGGTAATTCACTGACTAGAATGCATTTCGGTGACTAAATAATCCTTACATGATTGGGATATGGTGTCTTAAAATATGATTTAAAGACTACGTATATTATTTTAAAGTTAGAGAATCTATAATTTTCAAACATTTTCTCTTATGAAGTTCGTATGCATACAAGTCATTTGACATACTGTTATCCATTGGTATTTTGCATACAATTTTTTTTAATTTAAGCTTAATTGCCTGGGAGTGTTAGCATAAGGGGATTACCGAAGAGGGAAGTCTGGGGGAATAAATGGAATATAGATTAAGCTATCCAGTCTGGAGAGGTTGACCATTCGAAATATAATCATTCCGCTATTTAAATTGCTGTTTATTTAGGAAAGGGATAGTTTCTTTGTAGATGTTCAAGATATATACTATTGCGGTCGGGGTGTTTAGTTTGTCTGTAATACAGAAGATGCATTTGCTGTTGTGTTAATTCTATTGGTTCACTTGGGCTCCAACACTCCGATTAATAGAGATGTTTTTTAAACACATATCTGTTAATGTACAGGTTGTTTTTTGAGAAAGAAACAGCGTATCTTTTCTTCGTTTCTGAACGAATTTAGGCAGACAGACAGATAAATAGGGAGGTAGATAGATAGATGATATAGACAAATGGATGTATAGACAGATTCATAGATTTAAAAGAGGTTGCATGAGATGGTACAAAACAAAAGTAACTGATTATATGATACTATTATGCAAAATATTGATGTGCATTAAAATTTAGTGACTTTATCTTCATAAAAATGAATTAGTGCCAGACAAGTTATATGATAGTTTGTGTCGCTCAGAACGTAAAATCACGAAACATATAATACACCGATAGGAATAAACTCCAACACATATACACAAGGACTAAGAATTTTTGTTTACTTTTGATGGAATGGCATCTTGACTTCAAAGATGACAGCCTCATATGTCACCTGTAACATCTAGTCAACAATTTGATATATTTTCTAACGTGTATATTCAAGTAATAGAATGTAACTGTCTTCTATAACATACATTGAAACCCTACAATAACCTAGATAACCTTCTAGGGCCAATCTAATTTAGCCGAGTTCTGTCAAAGAGACCTCTTAACATTGTTTCACTCAGATTTTATGATATAAAGAGCGGAAAGTTTTTTGACGTATACAGAATTCTAAGTATTCTCAAAAGATATCACTTACGTTCTCTTTGGTTAAATGGTTTGATGTATGGATGAAATTTTAATATTTTATATTTGTTCAGCTTAAATTTTATATTTATATGGAAATAACCAATCACTTTAAGGAATAACCAATCATTTTAGGGAATAAAAACTGAAGCATTTTGGCAAAGCTTACGTACGACATTTAGTTAGTTTCATTGATGTATAGACTGACACACAACTTTCCATATGTTAGATGAAGGCTGCTTATACTAATAAACATTTATTTCCTGGTATTATATAAATATACGTGTATATTTTCTGTATTACATGGGTGAAATATTTTTGTGTCTAAAAGCAATATATTTGAATTTATATATTATTATACGCAATCTTATAGTAGAACTTACCTTGTATACATATACGCGCGCACACATAAAAACACCTCCACATACAACTCCAAACTCACACATACAAACACCCCCACATACAACTCCACACACACACATGCAAACACCCCCACAAACAACTCCACACGCGTATATATAAGTGTGTGGGAGTGCATATATATCTGTGTACCTCTACGTATACTAGATTTGAAATACATTCTACAATAACTTTTATTGATTGATGAAAGCAAAAAAAAAAATATTGTTCAAATGCAAAGTCTGATCTAAAAATATCAACTGTTATGGTAACGGAGTTAAAGTACTCTGTCTGAAGCCTCTTGAATTGACCTTGAACTCTGCCGCACATGCGCATTAAGTTATAAACGTTCATGCACACTTCCGTTGTTAATAGCAATGATTGGAAATAAAGTGTGCAGAGTATGGTCGTCCCAAGAAAGAAGATCGGGCTTCAGCTTTGCATGATTTCCTTTATTGTATCGAAGAAGACGGAAACATTTTGAAAACTATGATAGAAGTTGACGAATCATATGTCTATGGCTGTGTTCCCGAAACCTAGGTTCAAACTTCGCAGTGGGAAGCCACCAGAAGATTTCAAGACGTTGTGGAAATCGAACAGAATGCGATGAGGTAGCAGCTCGCTCTCCACAAAAATAAGTTTCAGAAATGCTTCCACTAATGGAAACGATTCCGAATAATGTGTGTGGCTTCACAAGAAGACTACATCGGAAGAAATTAAACGTCGAAATATGTGTTAGTTTTCATTTTATAGCATCACGCTCAATACCTTTTGATCATACCTCGTATTTCAGTCAATTGATGATCTACTAAACAACGCAATAACAAAATTAGTTCATAATCAAGACAGATGCACATAATGAGTAAATTATTTAGTCAACATCCCCAATATTATACTGTAAAGAAAAAGACTTAGACCGAGAGTTTTGAACAAAATTGCGCATAACCAAAATATGAAAAGCGTTAGGCAATCGGTAATTTTATGTGACATGTCTAATGTGATTTCTGACCGAAAAATAATTTTTTCATCGGCAGTCTCATTTCGAATATATTTTTCGTTTATCTAATTACCAGATAACTTGATTTTTTGACCTGTATCAACGGAGAAAATTTTCTTGGAAGCATTTTCAAAATCATGTTCATAAAATTATTTAGACAACGATAATAGTTCACAATAAATTAATTATTCTTTCTTGAAAAGATTTGCGTGCGTTTTATAGTTTGAATGTTATAAGTGTAAATAAACATTTGGACTTGTTCCTATGGGAACGAGTAATGCTATTTAAAGTATTAGCTTGAAACAGCCGTATTTATATGTTCTATTGACACACATTTTTATAAAGTAAATATGTCGGTCCCCAGTACTGATCGTCGTTATATTGGTTTCAAATTTTGGTACAAGGTTAGCAATTGTAAGGGAGGGTGCAATCGATTACACTTACCCCTTTGCGCAACTGGTACTTATTTTATCGTCCTCGAAAGGAGGAAAGCTAAGGTCGACTCCAGAGGAATTTAAACTTAGAACGTAACCAACCTGGAAGATATCCCGCTAAGCACGATTTCCAGCACTGAGTGGAAAAAGTGCTTAGTCCATCTGTCTCTCTCTCTCTCTATCTCTCTCTCTCTCTCTCTCTTTCTCTCTCTCTCTATCTCTCTCTCTCTCTATATATATATATAAGGTTGAGGAAGGTATTGGATTTAACCAAACCCAAGAGGATACAGGTAATACCGAGTAAGTCTTGTATACCGACTAGTTTGCCCCAGTCGTTGTATGAACAGGATTGGATATTATAAGTCGTGTATTAGCGTGTGTATATGTAAATATATAAAAACAAAAAGATGAAGAGAGCAAAGGTAAGGTTGGAAAAGTATTTTATGGATAGAGTCTTACAGCTCTTCAAGTAAACAAGCAAAAATCCATTGCAATATGGAATATATGTACCTCTGCTATCTATGCTATATCAGCTTTCGCTCAAACATAAATTTCCGGATTATCCCTACAAGGATTACTTTGCACGGATTTCTACACGGATATTTACCACTGGAATAAAACTATACTTCAAGTACTGTTCTCTTTTTTCAGCACATCACACTCTTTACCACTTAATACTAAAAATATCCGCCTATGGATATAATAATAGATTACTTTATTTTTTCTGTCTCCGATGAAGGGAAGTACTGGATCTTCCCAGAAACAGCTGTAAGACTATCCATAAAATACTTTTCCAACCTTACCTTTGCTCTCTTTATCTTTTGTTTTTATATATTTACATACATATATATATATATATATATATATAAATAATATTGAGAGAAATATCGAAACGTATCGTATTTTAACGTGTATAAAGAAACCTCTTTGCCAAAAGTTAGGTTTAAAAAATATGGGAGTTACTTATATATGGATAGTATTATAATCCCTTACAATATCTTTTTTTCAAATTTTAAGCACCGCAAATTCCGGGTTTCTTTATACACGAAGGTACATTATACACGTTAAAATACGGTAGTTTGTATATATATATATATATATATATATATATATATATATATATATATATAAAGATGATCTATTATTAAACTTCTGTCACTATTTCTTATCAATCTCAATTCATTGGTTACACTGAAACTCTGTGTGTGTGTGTGTGTGTCCGTGTTTGTGCATATAATCGATATAAAATAAAAAGTAATGGAGATTTATACCTCTTTAAAATTAGTTTCTTATAGTATTATTCATATCAAATTCACGTTAGATTCCAATCTGACATATGTTTCTACTGAATAAGTGTCCTAATGCCCTCTAATGTAGCATGTATTTCCATTTAGTCGGTTCAGTTGCATTTCTTTCTGTTATATATAATATATATATATATATATATATATATATATATATATATATATATAGGCGTAGTAGTGGCTGTGTGGTAAGAAGCTTGCTTACCAACCACATGGTTCAAGTTTCAGTACCACTGCGTGGGTGAAACTTTGGGTGAGTTTCTTCTACTATAGCCTCGAGCATTAAAAGCCTTGTGAGTGGGATTTGGTACATGGAAATTGAAAGAAGCCCGTTGTATATATATATATATATATATATATATATATATATATATATATATATATGTTTGTGCCTCTGTGTTTGTTCCCTCCATCATCGCTTGACCCCAGATGTTGGTGTGTTTCCGTCCCATAACGTAGCGGTTCGGCCAAAGAGGCCGATAGAATAAGCACTACGCTTACAATGAATACGTTCTGGGGTCGATTAGTTCGTCTAAAGCCGGCGTTCCAGAATGGCCGTAGTCAAATGACTGATATATTTAAAAGAAAAAGAAAAGAAAAAGAATGTATATAACTGTGTGTGTACGTGCGCTCGTGTGCATGCGTGATACTACACACGCACGCACGCGAGCTCGCTCACACACACACACACACACACACACACACACACACACACACACACACACACACACATAAAATACTAGGCTATTTAGATATTTATTCATTGTAACGAAAAATACGTAATTACAAATTGTATCTCATCTAATAAATTGACTTCTATTTTGTCTGTTGGTCATCTTTCTAATACCACTTAACCCAGTCACTCTGTCTCCTCGTTTTATCTTGTGTCTATCAATATTTTATCGGTTATCAGGATACCAACGTGACCTTTGTTGCGTGTTTTATATTTTCCAACGTTTTTTTCTATTAAAAGCTAGATATAGATTGGTTGAATACGTTCTTGGAACTTTATACTATATAATTTCCAAAGCGTTTGGAGACTACCAGTCCGTATTTCGCTTTCATTTATTTTCAATTGATCGGATAAAAAGTTACGACAATTGGCCGAGATTTCAATGCCGCCGTCTTGTCGGAAAATTGATTAAAATCTACAGACTAACACTAATAGTTTATTCGTTTGGTCAGATTCTTAAATACCTTACATTTTGATAAATCATCAGTTAGTGTCATTTTTAAGAAAAAAAGATCTATTGCTGGAAACTGATATATCTCTCATCAATTTTATACATTTCCGACAAATCTGTTGTTTTTCAAATATTTTCACTATTTTCAATATCGTAATATTTTTGGTTTCATCATTTGTGACAAGCCATCATTCATTTTCTCCAGTGTCGTGACAAGAGAACTATCGCGTTTGATAAGATTACTGGAAAAAATACCATCTCGTTTCTAACTGATGGAGTCAAGTGATCAACATCAAACCGATTATTTTTGAGAGGGATGGAGTGGTCAATGATCAAAATTAAATTTTCTCTGCTTTCTTCCTTTATTTTTTTTTTTTTTTTACTTGTTGTTACTGTTGTTGCTGCTATTATGGTTGTGGGTGTTGTTGTTTTGTTATTCATGAACCGTTAAATGTATATTAGTAAAAAGTTGGCAGAACTACACCCTTTATTGGTGTTCGGTAAACATAAGGTGAAGGAGACCGTAAAGATCAAAATATAATGTCCAGATCATTGTTTGAGAGGAATAATAGAAAAGAGGAGAAAGAAAATAAGAGAGATGATGGATCGATTTTTCTATTTATTCTTATACATATGCATACATGTGTGTGTTTATATATCATAGCAGATGAACAATATATATGTGTGTGTATGTATATGTTATTTCTTGACTACAAAGAAGTTTGAGATTGAAATGAGTTTTGAAATTATATGCTAGGATTGCAGAATTGAAGCACACTTAACTACTTATTTTTACTTTCGACCATTTTTGTCCGTACAAACGTCCCCTGAAGGACGACGTCGTATGCCCGTCGTCGCTAAACCAGGGAGAGCAAGATTGATTCGTTAATTCATGTGGATAAACTACATCTAAATAAAGAACAATTAGCATTTGATTACAATGCATTTGTTTATATACTTTCTCTATCATCCCTAATGAGTGGTTAACCAATACCACCCATATCTATATTTGAAAATGTAAATATCCTAAGAAACCTCAGGAACCATCTGAGTACATTAACTGCATCTAGTCTTCATATATTATCAGTTTAAGGGTCTCTCTCTCTCTCTTTTTTGAAGTTGCTCATTCCAATTAAACTACACCGCATTTATCTTTGATGGAAGTAAACCGAATGTCATTCATTCTCTTACCGTATGAAAGTGAGTGTAGAAAACTAATCGTTGAAATTTACGAATTGTCTTCCCGACCAACCTGAATTCGAGATCATATTTTCATTTAAAAGGCACTACTCTTTAAATGATACACATCAAAACATTTCATAAATTATCTTCTTCCTACACCATTAAGAAAAAAACTATCTATTCAGTCAATAACTGCTGATTGATATTCATGGACACTCAACAGAGTTATAATCTTATCAGGTAATGAAATCTTAGATTTACAGTATGTGACTTAAAGATGTGTCAATAAAGATGTGTCTTTGATTATACTTATATTCTAACATGGCTCAAAATGGGTCTAACGTATTGCAAAAATAAAAGCAGTTCAGTTCTAAATAATCTCACTGTGCACTAAAAGCGAAATGAATTTTAACAGTCATTTAACATTTCGATTCAAACATCGATACTACATCTTCATAAATAGAATCCGTCATTCTCCAATACTGCATCTTGATATATAGAATCGGTCTTTCTCCAATACTGCATCTTGATAAATAGAATCACCCTTTCTCCTTTTCATGATATGATTTACAAATGAACTAAATGTCGAAAGACAGCAATAGTCCTGTTTCTAACTTATGTTCAATTCAAATTTCAAGTAGGATATGATGTAGTCGTTCCTTTTGAAGATGCTTGTATTTCCTCCACATATACTTAGAAAGAACTATATCAATATCCCTTTATTTTACATCAGCGTCGTTGAAATGGTGTAAAATTAAATTACATCTGCCTAGAGCAAACAAATATGACAAAGTCATTAGAAATTCAGTGTTCCAGATTGTTGTCCCTAAATATCTTTTCCTTAAAGCGAAAAGTAACATATCCCTGGACGAACAACACATGAGCACTACGCTTTCCCTTATCATTCCGCACGGAGATTTATTATAACTAATGAACTACTCATTAATACAACAACCAGATAAAAATGCTATTTTATTTAAATTAGCCATTGTAATATATATAAGCGTAGAGGCGTTTGGATTACTGGTTAGCGTGTTACAACCATGATCGTAGGATTGTGGTTTCGAATCCTGGACTGAACGAAGCGTTGAGAATTTGAGCAGAACACAACACTTCTCGTTGCTCCAGTCCACTAAGCTGCCACAAATGATTAGTCCTGCGATGGACCGGCTCCCGTTCAGTGGCGAGGGAAGAGAATATAGACGCCACAGAATCAGGGAAATCGGCGTTATGTGTCTAAGGCACGGAATGGAAATTTGATAATTTTCTTGTATACATTTATATAAACATTATTAACTTGTTTCGAGTCTCTAAGCAAGAGATATACAGTAACAGTACTGAATAGTAAAGTTTATTTTCACAATAGAATGTGCAGTCCAATACAACACTACCATCACCCTTGTATAAGACCGCCACATATATATAAAGTCACCAGTGGTGTCCCTCGGGAGACTGTCTCGGTTCCGCTCCTCTTTATAATTTACCTAAATGTCGTAAATCCAGCGTCGTAAATCACTGCAAATTGAAAATATTTGCTGATGAAACTAAGCTCCAGCAAAATCATCAATGAAGAAGATCGAACTCAACTCCAGTCCGATCTATATGCTGCGAGTCAATGGGCAGAAAAAAACAAATGCAACTGAACGAGGGAAAATTTGAGCTGAGGCATTTTGGAAGAAAGTCTATGCTAAAACAGCCATACTCTCTTCCGCTTACGGCATCTAATAATATCAGAGACCTGGGTGTAATTGCTGTTAACAATCTCAGTTCTAGCTCCCACGTCGACAATAAGGTCAATATAGCTCGTAGGGTGAGCTCCTGGATCTTAAGAACCTTCCGGTCCAGAGAACAAGGTGTCATTATTCCACTTTTCTCCTCCTTTGTACGACCACACCTCGAATACTGCTGCCCCCTGTTGTCTCTCCATACAAAACAAAACATCTCGAGGATTAAATCACCCCAGAGGACATTCACTAAACGAATTGAAGGCATGACTGATCTCGATTACTGGAATCGCCTAAAAGCCTTGAAACTCTACTCTCTCCAGCGCCGCCGCGAGCGGTACATCATTTGTACGATGTGGAGAATACACCGCCAGCATTGCCCAAACGACCTGAACATTAGTTTCAAGGTTCATCCAAGACTGGGACCACGAGCCTTACGTCCCTTGCGCAATTCAGGATCACATCATATAGGTACCCTGCCCTATTTAACATTGTCCCAAAACAGATCAAAAAGGAAAAGGATCCCATCACCTTTAAACGGAGTCTGGACAGATTTCTTCAAGGAATACCGGATAAGCCAGAGGACAACTCACTCAGCAAGAACTCACAACTTGAATGGAATCATAAACAAAACTTGACTTAAAAAGGATTTAGATAATCCTATCAGGTGGTGCTATTAAGTTAGATATGGCCTGGGTCAATCTTTGATCGAAACATATCTAAGTTTTATATCTATCTATGTATATATATCTATACATATATCTCTATATCTATCTACCTATCTATCTATGTGCATATATATATATCAATCTATCTATCTATAACTACTGTCAATAAAAGTCGGGCTGCGTTGCGCTCCGTTACTTAATAAATGAAAAAAAAAACTAAATAAACAACAAGGTATACCGAGTGTAAAATTTGACCTGAGGTTTCTAATTCTTCATCAGCTTGTCAAACTTTGTGTAATTTTTCTGAGATTTGGGTTAGCGCTACAAGTATCTGTAGACGACTTGATCTGACCACTTTTATATATATATATATATATATATATATATATATATATATATATATATATATATATATATATATATATGTCATTGTAGCACTACGATTTCTCGTAAGAAAATAAACAGAATTAGATGAGTATATGAAATGCTCAACCTATCTATGTATGGCTATTCATCTGTATGTCAACTGCCACTCTTCATCGCTTTAAATATTAAATGAAGAACGACAGCATGTATGGAATACTCGCCTCCAAAAACTATAATTCGTTAAATTATCTGTACTGTGGATAAAAACAACTAGTACATTTATCGTCGTAAGAGACGCAGGACCTATTGATCTCATGTATATAAATAAATATACTTATTGCATTTCTCGTTTTAATTTGTTTCTCTACTACGTGTCCATATATAATTCTCTATTTAGATTTTTTTTTTCCTTTTTGTGTACAGTTCAAACTATATTATCCCATGATTATGTATTCATGAAATTCTAATCTTCAATACGTTATTATTTGTAAATATTCTTTCTTTTTGCAATCTTTCACTTATATTAGATTTTGAATATTCGTCTAACCTACACTCCGGAGAGCAAACTTTACCCTATGATCTTATAATATGATTTCTAAATGATGAGATATTCACTAAGTTTTCAATCTTAGAAATAAGTATTTTCTCATTTCATCTTAACTTATCTATCTTACCAAATATTGTTTTGTAATATATAAAACATAAACGCCAATTTATATGCAGATAATATTCATAACAGCTAGACTATTACAGCAAGCACATTCTGAAAATTGTAGAGTGTAGAACAAAACTAGGAAGAATTCGAACGACTGCGTAGACAAGAAATCAGAAAATATTCATATAATTGCCAACAGACTCATGGAGAAATAATGTGGAGGTGAAAACGATTTAACCAATATATATATATATATATATATGTGAGCGTGTATATGTTTGTATGTGCGCGTATATATATATATATATATATATATATATATATATATATATATATACGAGCACATATATATACACCCACATATATACACATACGCACATGTATTTACACACATACACACACACAAATCTATCTATCTATCTATCTGTATACATATATCAGGCACGAGCTGTCAATAAATACTCAGGCTAGGCAGTTGGTGATCTTTATGTAGTAAAACATACAAAAAACATGTATAATACATGCACGCGACTGAGTTGAAGGCAGATTTACTTCTGCCTTTATAGAACGTAAAGCAGGAGTATGCGGAGCATGTATTCTACAGCATTACTATGCGTAGCTTTAACACTTTGATTGTAAAGCTGGGCGTATTATGCCTACCTAATCTACAAAAGAAAAAAAGCAATATTATGTATTTTATGCATTGTAATCAGAGCAACCTTCATAATCTTATTGAATTAGCTGCATATTTTGCTGTAAATGGAAAATGTTGCTATCGATCTATTTTATTGAAGGTAGGCAGGGTCTACTTTGCTGACCTAGGCGGCACGTTTCTCTAATATATATATATGAATATATATATATATATATATATATATATATATATATATATATATATATGTATATATATATATATATATATATATATATATGTACAACCATCCCCACATATATGCGTGTCGTAAAATGGCGGTTAGCCTGTAACATTAAGGAATGTTTACATAAACAGGAAATAGAAACAAAAAACTTACGTCATCTAAGATAAATAATATATAAAGTATTTTTATATCACTAAAAGTTTACGTGATACATATATGGAAGGGTAGAAAACATATAATGATCTTCATGATGCTTGGCAATTCCTATACTGATATAGTAAGCTAATGAGACTATAATAAGCAACTGGAGCCGTAGTGTATAAGTGATGTGGACGCTGGTTAAAGAAATAAATACATGTCATCCTATGTGTTTCTGCTTGAGGTGAACACTTGGAATTCTAGCTTCTACATCAATTTCAATTTCTTTCTCTACAGAAATTTTCATTGGCTGCGAGGATAAGAAACTTGCTTTGCAAATATGTGGTTTTAAGAAAAGTCACTGAGCGGTAAATTGCAATTTGTTGGACGGAAACTGTACTATCTCGTTTGTATGCATGTACTCTCCCCTCTCTCTCTCTCGCTTATTATGATGTACTCTGAGTTATGTCATAATTATGATGGTAAAGGTTGTTACATCCCTAAACTAGAAATCAGTCTATGGCCAAACATTAAAATAAAACATTTTTCATTTCACTTGTTTTCAGACCGCGTCTGTGTGACAAATAAAGTAGTTTTAGAGTCATTTAGTGTCTACTTCTAGCATGTAACATTATTCAGTAGTTTCCTATATTATAATTATATTTGTATTAATTTTTACCTAAATGGCCTATTTGCTATCTGCAATGAATGTTTCTTCCAAATGTGGTAAAATTCCATTCACCTGTTTTCCAGTAATTTTGCAAAAACACAGACAAACAAAGCCGAGTGATTACAATATCTTGTTTTCACTTACGCGAAATAATAATGAAATTGCTAGATATTAGCGAGAACAATAACTGAAAAGCCATTGTTGTTCTATATTATATTTACAGTCACTTAAGTAGCATAATACGTTGATCTGGTTGTTACTTTGCCCATACTAGATACTTTTCATCAGCTAGCGACGTATGTGGTCTCTCAAGACGAATACGGCGGTATTTGTCGTTCAAGCAATACATCCATATTGAGTAGGGTCTGAAGATTGTCATTCTGTATTAATACTGCTTTTGTAACTAATTTCACACACCCATACACACAAACATCTGTGTGTGTGTATTTATGTATAAGCATGGGTGCATCTTCATATATGTATATATATATATATATATATATATATATATATATATATATATATATATATATATATATATATATATATATATATATATAGGACAATTAATGCAGAGCTCAATACATCTAATATCAGTTACTTTCTGCGTTTTTGCTACCTTTGGACGCGAACGTTTACATCATGGATAGTTAAAATTGAATCTTTTCAATATACTTGTCCTATTCAAATCAAAGAAACTGAAAGAAAAATAATATTTCTTAAATATCAATTACAACCTTATATACTTATGAATATTTGTTAATATATCCATAGAACCACAGTTTCAATATAAATATTGTATAAGAGCTTCTATTATGAAATAAACTTTTACGGCAACATTCAATATTCTCACCCAATTTCGATTCATGAAATAATTTTTCACTGTTATCCTTTAAGGGCTAATTCTTTTCTCTTTTGTCTTTAATTGTATTAAATAGTGCACAAGAGAAAATTGATTTCCATTAAAATTCTTATAAATTCTTCTGTAATCAATATAAGAATTCGTCATTATTTAGTTAATAATCCCCAGATGGTTGTTTGTATAGCAGTTTAATTTTCTCTCTACATTGTAGAGTGTATGCTGAAGCGAATTATTGACACGTTTATGTGGCTGAACAGTATAAACATCTTTTCCGTTATCCAGAATGAAATAAGATATTATGAAATGTTGTTATTTTAGAGAAGGGGCCACTGTCTCGATTAACCGAGATATATTCATTTTGTAGATTTCCATAGATTTCATAGGATTGTAAATGTCAAATGATGCAATCAGAAGAGATCCAATGGATAAATGTAGTTGAAAAGAAAGAAATAATTGAAAATTGTTTGGCGTTGACAAAACGTTGTCACCGTCTAATAAAATTTGCGGCCATGGTCGAAACGCTTTCTGTAACAATGGAGGATTCCTGTATTGGAGAAGACACGAATAATAGACAGCTAAGGAAACAGTACACCTTCTGGCGAGAATTAATCAATACCTGGCTGCAAGCTTTTTTTATGTTTACAGGTAAGGGTTCGGACAAATTAGGGAACTATCTGTTTTCCCTTTTTTTTTTATTTGGCGTCCCAATAATTCTGATAGCAGGAAATGGTGCAGAATTCATTCAATTATTGAAATGAATAAACCGATTCGTTTCAAAGTAAACTGAAAGTTCTATCTGAAATTAAAAATATAATGGTGTGCATAGGCAATTGTTTAACAAGTTCGCATTAATACGTAATCAATAAGAATAATTTAAAGACTCTCCGCAAAAATTTGCACTGCGTCTCACGCGTGACTTATCTCTCCCTGTGAAACCTTATATTAACTAATTATTAATGGCTGTTACTTTGTTTCCGAATTGGTAAGACGGTTCATTATAAGAACAGCAAATCTCCGTACATGCACGATTTATGATTCATACAGAGAAACATTTTTGCGAAGAATCTAAGCAAGTGCCCATTGAAAAGTAAATTTCTGAAATATACGGTTTGATGAACATCTTTTGACCCCAAAACACTTCCAGTACTGCAAAAATTACAAAATAACGATACTTACCGTGAGTAGTACAGACACTTACAATAAAGTCTGTATGATGAAGGGGAAAACCCACGTGATTCTATAATAGAATTTATATATCTTTAATGTTATAGACTGTTCTGTTATTAATATTTAAAATGTTTCAAGGCGGCGAGCTGGCAGAAACGTTAAGCACGCCGGGTGAAATGCTTAGCGAAATTTCGTCTGTCTTTACTTTCTGAGTTCAAATTCCGCCGAGGCCGAATTTTCCTTTCATCCTTTCGGGGTTGATAAATTAAATACCAGTTGCGTACAGGGGTCGATCTAAATGACTGATTTCTCCACAAAATTTCCGGCCTTGTGCCTAGAGTCCAAAAGACTATTTAAAGTAAGGTGGTGAACTGGCAGAAACGTTAGCACGCCGGGCGAAATGCTTAGCGGTATTTTGTCTGTCGTTACGTTCTGAGTTCAAATTCCGCAGAGGTCGACTTTGCCTTTTATCCTTTCGGGGGTTGATAAATTAAGTAGCAGTTACGCACTGGGGTCGATGTAATTGACTTAATGGCTTTGTCTGTCCTTGTTTGTTCCCTTTGTGTTTAGCTCCTTGTGGTCAAAAAAGAAATAAGAAACGTTAGCACGTCGGGGGAAATGCTTACCGGTATTTCGTCTATCTTTACGTTCTGAGTTCAAATTCCGCCGAGTTCGACATTGCTTTCATTCTTTGGTGGTAGATAAAGTAAGTACCAGTTGCATAATGGGTCGATCTAATCGACTGGCTCCCGCTCCCAAAATATCGGGCCTTGTGCGTAGAGTAGAAAAGAATATTTAAATGTTTCTTATTCAAATCATTACACTCTTTCTGTCTAGGAGACCAGTGATATTATTGTAATGTCAAGTTTAATATGGCATTGCATATGTTTTGGATGCATGTACACGGTCAGAGTGACATCAGTTAACTGCCAGTCTGATATCAGATATAGGTTAATTTAGTCAGATTAATTTAAATGGTGTTGCTGAACTATGATAGTTTTTTACCAAATGTGTCTAAAAGTTTTAAATTACTTTCTGAAATGTTCCATTTTATTCAAGGCTTGATAGCTGGACATTTGTTAAACGAATTTGAAAGAATTCTAGCAAAAATTTGCTTTGTATATAAAATTTGCTTTCAGAAATGGTGTATTTGTCGTCATTAACCGAAAGATTTATCAGAATATTTTAAAATGCTAAACGTTTCGGATTTAAAATATCTAATCCCGACTCATTTTGCAAGGAAACAGTTATCTTCCTAGTATTAACAGCCATCGCCAGAGGGAATCACATGTGTTTAGAACCGATGACATTTCTTACAAGAAGAAACACTTGTAACATACATCACAAGTTCTACCGATGTGGAAAGGATTTCTTTTGTTAACCTTCATATCTAAATGTTTTTTTGTTTTCTTTTTCAACTCATACTAAATATTTTAATTCAATTTCTTATTATTTGGTAATCGGTGAAAACGAAACCGTGTCTGTTGAAATGTAAAAATTTCAACTTCAAAGTACAAACCTACGTATCTTAAAATTTAACATTTAAAAACTATGTGATATTTAATAAGCTCACTCGCTCGGAATACTGTGTTGGGGGAAATATTTACAGAATTGATTTGCTTCTTGAAAGATGTTGCACGTACACAACTAATGATAAGTAATCAACGAAGTTTATTAATCCTCTCAAATATATATTTTGAATTCAATCCATTTGTATTCCGATAACATGCAAAATTAAATTATAATATAAGCATGTAAAAATATCCTAACTTCCTGAAATTACTGGCCTTCCAATGATAACGCTTTCAAAATTTGAAACCATTATTGCTATTCTTTTACTTGTTTCAGTCATCTGGCTTATTCTTCGTTAGCCTAGTATTTATTATATCGGTCTATATTCTGCCGAACTGCTAGGTTACGTGGACGTAGCACACCAGCATTGAATGTCAAACAATGGTGGTGCGGAGACACACACGCGCGCACGTGCATATATGTTTCAAAATGATGTGTCATAGTACTATTCCACTTATACAAAAACAGCCATACCAACAATCCAACATACCTCCATCCTCAGCTGCCCCACGAATATCATTATGGTTGCGACACCTGGGCAGTACCATTCAATCCGGTGGTGTCAGCAGCACTAAATTAAGTGTTGTTTGGGAACAAATATGCCAATGAAACCACAACTTTCAAACACATTTACCCTATGTACAACAGTATGGATAAATAAATTCAATAAGTAAATCTATAACCAACTCTTAAATATATAGCTAAACAGCGAGCAAACTTTGAATTCATACAGAAGTTACTCTCTACAGTCTTCTAGGTCATTATAATAGCACCGGTTTTCCATAACTAGAGTTAGCTCCCTTACATTGCATCGCCGCTGAACCACTAGAAGTCACAGGCACGTGCAAGACATGCCACTGAATAAACATGATACCACAGGTCCAACTAACTTATATTCTTCATCCACCTTATAACGGAGTGAACGACCTGCACACCCCAATATAACATAAGACACTCGAATCTTTGATCTTCTCTTTTGCGATGTAACCATTGGTCTTTCACTCTTCTCTCTGCCTCTGACTCTTTCGTTCTGAGGATATCTACCATTAGCGACGAGGCAAAAATATAATATATATTTTCCTCACCATGGTAAACAGAAACTATCGCAAACAACTTCCCTCTCACCTTTATTTACTAATTAAATAATGACTTACTAGCGAAAAGACACTTCTGTTTGTTATTTGTCCTCCATTTGCTTCTCGCCTATATATATATATATATACACACACACGACGGGCCTCTTTTAGTTTCCATCTACCAAATCCATTGACAAGGATTTGGTCGGCCCGAGACTACAGTAGAAGACACTCTTCCAAGTTGCCATGCAGTGGGATTGAACCCAGAACGATGTGGTTGGTAAGCAAGCTACTTAACACACACCCACGCCTGCGCCTATTATCACAACACAATATATTGTGATTTAATCCATCTTATCATCTGCATATATGTATATTTGTAAGCCTAAATTATATTATGCACGAGAAATTTATACAGTGTACACCAAAGGGAAATAACGGACTGGAAAAGGCACGACATAAATTTTCGCTAAATATACATAATTTAATTTCGCCATTAATACTTGTCTATCATCTTAACACGTTTAGCCAGACAACAAATGCTTGCCGCGGAAGCTAATGATAACATGTATTGCCCCGCACTTAATTCTGTACTATTATTTGTTTTAAGGAGAAATGCAAAGATTGCTCGACGATTTAGCATTCATCATCTCGTAATGTAAACGAAATTGGAAGAAGGTCCACCGAAATATCGTTTTAGTTTTCTGTTATTTTTCCCAGGAGTACTGTGGAAGTAAATAGATTTTGGTAATATATATGAACTGGACAGTTACGGTGGTGTGCTAGCTGAATCCTAACGTCCTGAGTTTAAGGTCGGGAGTCGATTTTTGCTTTTTTCATAGCCATTTCAACATTGAGATCGTTGTCAGCAACTTCCTCACACGCCATATTTGCTGAACTGTTGCCAAAATAAGAAAATGTAAAGATTATTGGCATCTATTCAAAACAAAATTTAACGAATATTTACCGGCATTTTATATGTTTGAAAACGTATATACAGACAATACGTAGTAAATATATCTAAATAATAGTTATTAATATCGTAATATAAAATCATATAAAATAAACAAGAATATGTGATTAGAAATTTCATTCCGCAAGCATATATTAATATTTCCGATTTTAGACTCACTTCGTAGAACGTTGAGAAAGCGACTTCAATGAAAGTCCCGAAAGTTTTTTTTTTCTCTTGATAGCGTGTAAAGTCAATCTTTATATGTTGGAAGGTAGTGGATCAACAGATGGTATTTTTACAAGGTATAAGATACAGTAATGTAAGGTGGTTGTAAATGTCATAAAAAACATTTATAACGTATTTATGCCGAAGCAAGTATGAAAAAATATATATATATTAAGCAGAAAAACTGGAAAAGTAGGAAAGCAAGCGATTATAGCAATACTTCATAGAAAAGGACATAACCTGAAATCCTTACTTCAAATGTCACAGATTTTCATATGTGACAGAGGTGAGATGATCCAAATAGTACTGAGATAATCTGAGTAGTCCTTCGTAGTGTTTCATCCTGGATAGGTGAGTAACATTTCGGAAATTTCATCTCGAACCTTACAATAAGTATTCGGGAAAGTCTTTACACCTGTTTCTTGGATTTACTGTTTTATATACAATGGCATACTTCGACTTAAGTCGTTTCGATTTAAACCATTCCCGATTATACCTCGGTTTTCAAAATATATGGAAAAATAAATATCAACTTAAGTCATTTTACTCGACTTTAGTCTGCCCGCCACAAATATTGGAATCGTAAAAATCACTAGAAAACCGCTAAAAGCACATAAAATCATTTTACCGTACAATAAATAAGAATAAAACCATATAAAATCATATTAAAATACGTACAGTATATGTTAAGATACACACTATAAATTAGTGTAGTTTAATGAACGAAATCATGAAATCAGCTGTATTGTCTTATCTGTCGGTTTTTCGGAGCTCATGTTGCTCTATAGTTCCAATATCAACCGTTAGGCGTCGTTCTCCTTCAGGATTCCCGTTATTGTTTTGAATTCAGATTTGTTTATCGGCTACTTTCTCATTCATTTGTGACTTAATTTTTTGCCCCCCCCCCCCCATGTCTCCTTAGAAAATTGATAGTGAAAGTGCTAAGCTTCATGGTATAACGCTGAAAGATAAACTGGCTATGATAAAACGCCATGAAAAAGGTGAAAAAGTGGTAGTAATTGCACAATCTTTTAGGATGAGTCAGACAACTGTTTCGACGATTGTACATAAGGACAAGATTCTTTAGTACATACCAAATCTGAAGTCCCAGGGATGAAGGGACAGGTAAATTCGGCCTAGCCTAGTCTAAAGACAAGTTAAATATTGTCTCCTGGAACTAATTAAAAACTTAGGGTTAGATATGCTTGTACACACACACACACACACACACACACACACACACACACACACACACACACATGAGCTGGACTGTTGTTTATGAATGTTTGTGAAAAAGACAAATTTAAATATGTAAACACTCACTCAAGGGTGTATATAATCGTAAAAGCTCTTCAAGGTGAAGACTAGTTTCGCCGGAGTTCACCGACACAAGGAGGAAAAATAACGAAAGTCTATGTCAATACTGACATCGGTATGCACAGTTGTAAAATCTGTGAGCTCATACTGATTTCTATAGAACTATTAGCCATGCAACTTTCTCAATACGATTACCAAATCTGCCATACCGTTTAAACAAACACTGCAATATGTACGTTATAAGAATACGTTCAACAATGCCTTCAAATTTGGAAAAGCATTGCTGTAAATATCAACGTGACTCACGAATTTCATATCAGTGCAACATGTGTTCTTAAAGTATAAATCCATAACTGCGTTAACAGTGTGATATATTCTGAAATAATGATGCTTTTTTTTATTATTATTCCCCAATAAATTAATTAGATTGGTTGTTACACAAATAAAACATCAGTTTGAACAGCGAAGTGAGAAAGGCTACAAGCATTTTAGAATATTAACATTCACAAACGTGCTTTCAATAAAAATCAAAGCATATGTTCTATTTATATGTTCTATTAATACATGATGCGCTGATTTTAATATTACTTACGCTATCGGAAGGGTGAAATAATTCGATATATAATTTAATATATTACAAAATCATTTATAACGCAATTCGCACACACAAAAAACACGCACACACACAAGTATGCATGTCATAGTTCAGTCTTATTTGAAGATTTCTTGCCAATAGAGAAAGAGCCGGTTTCTAACCTAGATTCAAGGTTCCTTCATTGGAATTTCAACATCAACGACAAGGTATTTTTTTTTGTTTGTATGTACGTATGTATATCATTACTCAGTTTATTTCAAGATTTCTTGCCAATAGAGAAAGAATCGGTTTCTAACCTAGATACAGCATCCCTTCATTAGCATTTTAACATCAACAACAGGGTATTTTGTATGTATGCATGTATGTACTATGTATAGATTTGTATATTATATGTATGCATTCTCATGCATAGAGTTACATATCTAGACATGCTTATATATATTTAAATTAGCTTTCTCCTTGGATTGTGCCTTTGCGATATTGTATTCTATCGGTGATAATACAATCACTCTTAGTGTTTAATTTCAAGACGGTGGCCCACGATGAATTCAGGTCAGCTATGGCTTTGACTATTCTCATTGAAACTTTAGGCAGCTGAAGGGTCTCTAGCATCCATGAGTGGGGAACAGAGTCAGAGGCGTTCTTGTAATCTAGCCACATTGAAACTAGGTTCTTCCTATGCTCTCGCATCTCTGACATAAGTTTTGTTGATTAGCAAATACTCGACACATCCCCATACACCCTTCTTCCCAGCTGCTTGTTCTGCCGTCATAATGTTATCGGTTTCATGATGGTCTTGGAGTAAGAGGTTTAAACATGCCGTATATATCTTACACATTAGGTTCTGGCATGCAATTGCCCGGTACGTTTGTGGCATGTGAGTAGTTCTGCATTTGGGGATCAATCTTGTCTCTGCCAGAGCTAGCCAGTGTGGTATGCTTCTGTTCCTAGTGAAAGATTACTGGTACAGATTGATAAAATTTGGTCGGTAGAAAGTTACCTTCTTGTACCAATATCTAACAATCAAGCCTCGTACAGGAGCTTTTCCATCCTGGAGTTTCAGGGTCATAGTTGCAAGAGTTTCGCCATCAATGTTGTATGTCTTAGCTGTAACGCAGGAGCAATAACTGTTTCAGATAACTTCTAGCCACAGAGCATCTTGGTTAAATTCCTTCTCTTCACTCAGATCTTCCTCCAGATGGAGTCTATGTCGTCTCGTGAAGGAGCTTCCGTGATATTTATCATTCACGTACTGTTTTACAGTAGTCGCCAGCGCATTAATCTGCCAGTATGTGGGTTCGTCACACTGCTGTAAATATTCATCACCAATTTTTTAACAGCTTAATACCTTATCTGGTGGGTTTTCATTTTTTTTACTTATTTTGTTAGAGAATTCTCTCTTCTCGAGAGAGTCCTTCAAAGCTAAATTTTCTCGGAAAATTTCACTAAGGGCACATTTCACCGGCATATAATCCTGACTATCACTACTACTACAACAATAATCGTGTGAGAAGTTTGTAATTGCAGTGAACTTGACCTCAGTGGAGGGCACACTTACTAATTTGTCGATGCTGGAAAGATGAAAGGCAAATATAACATCTGTGGGAGGAGAGTACAGATCGCAACGCTTTTCCTCTGATAGGTTTTAAGCTTAACAGTCCTAAATATTCGTTTCATAGAGTCACTACAAAATAACATTCAATTACTGCACGAAATATCAGCATTGAAGCATAAAGTGCAACAATTTCGAAATTTCTTTGAACATGATCTCACGGTAGTTCACTCACTCATTCCTTATATTAAAAAACAAACAATTCAGTGAGGAGCTGAACAACTCTTATATTTACTAGGCTAAAGAAACTGTTCAAAGAGTTCAGAAACTGTTGGAGTCTTCTAAATAAATGTGTTACATTTATTTAGTACATTCTGCTATCAGAACAGTGAAAAACATGCTTGGAATTCTCAATTCTAAAACATTCTGCATTTAAGTTTGGAGTTAATTTTGTCACCGTTAAAATAAGTAACTGTCAAGTATTGTTAGAGACTGACTCAAGGACAAACACATTGAGGAGTGAAGTATCGCTTTGTGAGAAATACTAATTTACTATTGTGTTAATCCTGTGAAATAACATCATTGCTACTGCTTCAGTTACATGTGTTATCAGAACTGTCGAATGAAGTACATATATATATGGTGAATTCACAAAAAAAAAAAAAAATACGGAGACAGGTGGTTTAGAAAAACAGATGTATTAGTATAATGCTCCAGGATTAAATATATACCACGTTTTGCATCGGTATATGGAAACACGAAGATGTTCAAGTACGTAAGGCTTTTATATGCATTTTCAGGAAAAACCTAATTCTGTTTGTGAGCCTATACTCACACTCATGTATATGGGTGCATAATTATTTTTTGTACGTTTGCCATGTATGCAAAGAGCCTGAATATTTGGGTGTGAATTTAGTCGATTATATCGAGCCCAAGTCGTCAACAGGTAATTATTTTATCGACTGCGAAGGGATGAAAGGCAAAGTCTACTGCAAAGGAATAAGAACACAATAAAGCTGCCAAAATACTGCTAGGCTTTTATTTTGGCATGCTAGCAATTCTGCTCCACCGCCGCCTTTATTGATGCCCATATGTGCACACACACACACGCACACACACAGATATATACACACATAGATATATATATATATACATGCACACACATATATACACACACACACACACATATATACACACACACACATGTATATACACACACATGTATATATATACACACACACACACATGTATGTATATATATATATATATATATATATATACATGTATATATGCACACACATATGCACACATATACACACACACACACATATATAGGCAACTCATATGCATGTTTCTATTCTAAAACCAAATATATTATCCAAGAAGCATACAACCTTCACCTCTATTTCCTCTCCGTTCTTCCTCCTCCCACTCATCATCATCATCATCGATATCAAAGACCAGCAGAGATATATCCTTTTGTTCTCTCAAGTAGGAACAAAAAATAGCATTGAAAGCGCAAGCTTGTTTGGTATTGCTCCACGTGTATTCCCCTTACAACTTTGCAGATATTCGTTTCTAATTAATTAGCGCACGTGTGTTCCGGACCTTGCCTCTCAAAAACCATTTTCTGCGATGCTTTGTTCTTATGCTTTTTTAATATTTTCCCTGAGCTATTTTATTTTACATATTTCTATTAACAACAACAACGACAAATATAATAATAATGATAATAATAATCGTTATTATTCATTTTTTTTATTATTCTTTCGTTCTCCTGCAAAAACACAGAAAATAGACATTTAAAAATAGAAAATATTTAAGACTATATTCAACACTGAATCACTCAATCATAATGAATTCCACATCAGAAGAACCCCAACAAATAAAATATGAACAAAATATAAACGAAAACAACTACAAGAGAACTACTAGTACTAGTGGTAGTAATAGTAGTGGAAGCAGCAGTAACGGCATGAAGAACAGCTAGGATGATGACGATGATAGCGATGGGGACGATCACGACGACGATGATGATGACGATAATAATATAATAATGATAATAAAATTACAATAAAACAAATGCTGAGAAAGTGCGGCTAGCTGACAGAAACGTTAGCACACCGGGCTGAGCTTTTTTCCTGCTGACTACTTGATAAATTCTTATAAAGATCTTATCCTATATTATATTATAAATAATTAGAATATATTCAATGCTGAATATTATTCTGTATAAGCACGTGTTACTGAGATGCAACCGGATAAATTCCAACCTCTTTCACGGATATATAATGATGAATAGAAGTCATCGTACTATGTTGGCTACATCGTGGTATGTTTGATTTTTGTTTATTTTTCATGTGTCTCGTCCATACGTGTACTGATGAACAAAAGAGGCAGCTTACTTCGCAGTTTTGCTGTATTAATTGAGAAACCAGTGGTTTGCCGTTAAGTTAAATGTTTTTAGGAGATTAATTTTTGAAATTTGCATTCCCTCGCTTTCGGTAAATATGTTGCTTATTTTTTGGTAGTTTTTGACTTGTTTAGTCCCTCTAAGCGTGAAGCATTACTATATAGTTAATGCCCTTATATAAATTTATATATATTTATGGAAAGAAACGATGAGTTTTTTTCCTTATGGGTTTTTTTCACGCTGACTACTTGATAAATTCTTATAAAGATTTTATCCTATATTATATATACATATATATATAAATAATTATGTATGTGTGTGAGTGTGTCAAACTCGAGGATCGGTGAACCTCGGAGTACATGTATTCATAAACAGCCCAATATTTACACGCTATTATTAATAGCCGCATATATATATATATATATATATATATATATATATCTCCCCCTTTTCTTAGCTCTCCTGAAAAAAGAATTTCTAACTTCCGGTCAGCCATTATTATGATTGACCTTTGACTGAACACTTTTCAATTTCTTTCTCCGTGTTTTTCTCCTTGTCTCCGTATTCTTTCTGTTGAAGAGCGTAGCTCGAAACGTCAAAGACTTTCCGTATTCCCGAGCGTCATACTAATACATCCTTTTGTTATTTACACCACCTGTCCTCGTCTGTTGTTGTTTTTTCGTGCATTCTCCCCCCTATATATATATATATATATATATATATATATATATATATATATATATATATATATAGTTTTAGGGTAAAGAACCAAGTTTCAAGAACTCATCGATGAAAATCCACTATCACATATAGAAAAATTAACAATTAAAAAAACAATAAACGAGTAAAACATAATATAAGAGCATAACTATACAAGAATGCCTCGCGTTAACTACCGTAATAAACACATTTTTAACGAATGCGAGGAAATGCAGATTCAAAGAATTTCTATGTTTCTTGACTCTACTAAACTGACGAGTGAAGATTATATATTACTATAATGACCACAAAATCGGCGATCTATATTTCAGTCTGTTTTTAAAAGGCTAGCTTCTTTGAAGACTGCATTTCCTCGCATTCGGTAAAAATGTGTTTATTACGGTAGTTAAGGTGCGGCATTCTTGTATAATTATGCCCTTATATATGTATAAATAAATAAATATGACTTAGGGAAAATCGATAGATTCTTCCCCGTAAATTGTTTTCACGTTAGCTACTTGATAAATTCTTATATAAGAGTTTATCCTATTATTGTGTGTGTGTGTGTGTGTGTGTGTGTGTGTGTGTGTGTGTGTGTGTGTGTGTGTGTGTGTGTGTGTGTGTGTGATATATATATATATATATATATATATATATATAAAATAAACATTACACACATTTACATATACGTATATACATATGTGTATATGAGCGTTTACACACATATGTGTATTGATATGTAAATGTACAAATGCATGTTAATTATGCTACCACTTTCGAAAGTGCTTCATGATAGAATTCTATGAGACAGTATGGGTAATAGTTTCTTTTAATTGAAGATATAATCATGTATCCAGTTTTCATCTCAAATCAGAGTATACCCTAGAATCGAGTTATCCGGTTTAACGGAACATTATGCTGCAAATAATTTAAACACTAGCGACGTACGGTGGGAAAGCTACTGTATCTCAAATGCGGAAAATTTACTGCTTATAAAAATTAACCGATAAATAAATATTTCTTAGTTCGAAATGAAATTAACAAAAGAACAATGAGGGAAATGAATCAGAACAACTCTTTTATGAAAGAAAATTGTCATCTGTAAACATTCTAAGCTGTAAATTCATAAACTTCTTTGAACTCAAAATATTTCCCGTGCAAATTTCTTTTTTCCTTTTTAAGGAAGAAATAAGAAAAATAATGATGAAAGGAAGACTGAAACTGTTTGCATTTATTTGTATTTATTGAATTACTAATTGAGGTGTCTATTCTTTTATTTATTACGATACTTTTTGTGAGGTTTTGTTCAACACATCCATGTACAGACGTACATCTATATTACACACGTATGTATGTGTTATGCATACATACACACACATCATATATATATATATATATATATATATATATATATATATATATATTGCCTTCATTTGAAGCCTGCTCTATGTTTCGATATTCTAATCGATACTGTCGTGTAGTCTTATCGGTTAATGTCCAATAACGTTGATTTCTTTTATTTATTGCATATGAAATGGCAATCAAAGTCTTCTCAATTATATATATATATATATATATATATATATATATATATATATATATATATATATATACGTACATAGATAAATATATGTATATATACATATATATTAGTTAAAATAATACAAGATGTAATAAAACATCAGAAGCAAATTAATCATAGTTTTTTTTATTGATTGAATCACGTCAAGCAGAAAGTTAAAGATATTAAAAAACAATGTGACAGAAACAACTCCTCCATTATCTATTTTCATTGTTTTAATGTGTTATATAATTTCTTGTTTTCCTTCATAAGATGGGTTAAATATGACAGGATAGCTATCTGTCGATCTTCATATGAGCGTTCGGACACAAAGTTCTAATGCAAATGAGATTGTAGTTATTATGTCACTCTGGAAATGTCTGTGTTTAAGCTATCAATAAATCTTTATACAGGTTTCCGGACAGGGGTTTTCAATGCAAATGAGAAGACAGTAGTTGTTTGGTCACGTTGGTTAAAATTGATGTTTACACGATAACGTATACACTATGAGAGCCTGTCATAAATAGTGTTATCTAAATTTCATATTTATCGTTTATTAAATCATTCTGTAGTTTAAAGTAGTTAATATTTCAAGTTTTGCCAGCCTTTTATCCGAAACTTAAGATTGCTTTTATACATCTTCGACACATTGTTTCCGTTTGATCTGCTACGTCTCTTCACATTGATAACAGTGATATATCTATAAGCCTGTGATAGAAACAGTTTCTTTTTTAATGTAAGTTTGACGGTAGGTCGAATTGTTACTACGTATCTTAAGTAGAACGGAATTAATGTTCGGATAAGTTACCAGTATCTTAATGTGGTTCTTTCGTATTGGGTTAACAAATAATCAACTTTAATATATTTTCCTATCTTACAGTGGAGAAATAATTTTTGGTGTATAATATGCATTATATATATGTGTGTGTGTTGAAAAGGTTAAACGATAACGCTCACACAGTAGGAAAAAAAAAAGCTTCTTTCCCCAAATGGTATCATCTTGATAAGATTTCATAACATTTTTTGAAAAATAAAAAAAATAAAAAATAATCACCTTTACATTTGAAAATTGTAATAATTCTCATAGACTTTTAAATAAATAAATAAATATATATATATATATATATATATATATATATATATATATATATATATATTTATTTATTTATTTATTTGTAGGCGGAATCAATGTAGAAGTCGGTATGAGTTCGAGTCTCCTAGCTGGCCGCCAACACTTCTTTCAGCAAAATAGGGGTAGCTTATCCTTTTCAGGCTATATTATTAGAATTATCCTGCGTTTGAGAATTTAAAATCACTTTAACTTTCTAAGACAAACTTCGTTTGTTTCTTTACGTTCATCGTAATTTGAATTTTGTGTATATATATATATATATATATATATATATATATATATATAGGAGACCACTAGGTGGATTGTTAATGTGCTAGAAGAAGATCACATGTAATGCGTTTACTAAGACCGAATTGTTCTCAAAGAAAATTTAGTGAAGCAGCAAAACGTATACGAGCAAGACAAGCGAACATTACATAAATACATACAGAGTTATCCACAAACCAATTTTGAAATTAATATTTCCTTATCGAAAATATGTTTCTCATCAGTACGGACTGCTAAATATATATATATATATATATATATATATATATATATATATATATATATATATATATCTTAGGATGTTACGGCCGGTCATAGAGTGACCATTGGTTTGGCTTCACACTTATTACTGCTCAGTGCTTTATAAATGCTGTGAAACCAATGGGTACTTGATTATGACCCGCCATAACACTTTACTTCGTAAAAGATATATTACTGTTCTAACACTTTAAGTTGTACCTCGTGTGTAATATCACAATATTTGCATTAACACATTTATTCGGAGCAGTGTCGATAATGTTTTCCCTGTGACGACTTATTACTAAGATACCTTTTTCAAAAGAAAATAAAAAATAAGTGATGTCCATTACAACAATTATTGTCCGTTTTATGAAATTTGTCTGGTTCTGTTTCTAATCTTGTCCTGAAAATACAAAATGTGTAATGTCGAATGCTGCGACAGTCTAACTCGGGAAAACTTAATATACGTTTGCACTGCACACTTATATACGAGTATTTTTGACATATCTTACAGGCACATCACACTTGAAATCCGCCGTAAAAAAACGCACCTGTTTAGGCGCGTGAAAGACCAGAAATTGGTACCGTTGCTATATCTTACTTGAAACTCCCTGACACTAGAATACATACCTTAGAGAATAATTCGCCATGCTTGTGTTAAAATAAGCCATTCAGCATATTATCTCCACTAAGTATGAACTGCAGTGTATTTACTGTGAATCATTTGTAATCAACTGAAACGTCTCAGCAAACCTTACACTTTTCTAACGCAACATACACAACTTATGCATTTTTAAACATGTCACTATAAACTATATGCGACAAACTTCGCCAGATATCACGTAACTCACTTGCTTACAGATACACTATAAACGTTTTCCTTCCAGAAAGAATGATTTCATTTCTTAGTGTCGGACTTACTAAGGTGACAGTACTATCACATTACTATTACCATCAACATCAAATTAGTTTTTTTTTTCTCTTATTCTTCTATTTGTTCTGCAACCTATTCTACAGAATTCTTTGCCAAGCGTCTAAGAGAGATGTAAATAATACGTATTTTCAGTCTTTGATTGGACAAAAATAAACTAACACACATATACAAGTTTATGATCGACTTCTACATAGATTCCGCCTACCGAAAAAGACGTTGCTTGCCTAAGGTCGATAGTAAAAGAACACTTATCCAAGACGCTACGGCCTTAAAATCTGAAATTCTTAAACACACAGTTATATCAATACTTATATATTATGAAGGCGAGCTGACAGAAACGTTCGCATGCCGGGCGAAATGCTTTACATTCCGAGTTAAATTTCCTTTAGGGGGCGATAAATTAAATACCAGTTGCGTACTGGGTGGGTCGATCTAATCGACTGCCCCCCCTCCCCAACAGTTTCGGGCCTTGTCCCTAGTGTAGAAAATATGTATTAAGAAGGCCGTGGGCTGGCAGAAACGTTAGCACGCCGGGTGAAATGTTTAGCGGTATTACGACTGTCTTTACGTTCTGAGTTCAAATTCCGCCGAAATCGACTTTGCTTTTCATCCTTTCCGTACTGGAGTCGATCTAACCGTCTGTCCTCCTCCCCCAAAATCCCGTAACTTGTGCCTAGAGTAGAAAAGAATACTTATATATGAGTATTTTTGAAAGTGTCAGTAATCAATTTGTATTTTCCATTTATTTTATATTCATCAATTCTATGTACATTTCCGGCAGACTTAGATCCTAATTTTCGAATTAGTTCAGGACGCCGTTCTAAAAGCCACATATATTTGCTGCAGACTGAACTCGTGGGTGCAATTTTAATTGACACGCTCATTAAAAGAATTTTCTGTTTAAATTATTATTGGCCTCAACAATTCCGGAAGTTGAGCCGCTATAAGCTTTCTCCTCATTTGGTATGAACAAGAAATAAGGGATTAAAAATGGCAAATTTCTGCAAAGCATTTGGCACTCTGAGCGATCAAGACTGCTAATGACTGCCCTCTCTTCGCCATAATTAAGTAATTTCTAATTTAGGAAGAATATCACGTATTTTATAGTAGTAAATTTTAGAGACGGTTGTAAAATTGCTCGTGATTTTTGCATTCTAGCTGAAACTATCAAAAGTGAAAACAAACTAGAGTTTAAACCAAAAGATAAAGGATCATCACTTTATATCACATATAAATTTGTGTACATCTCAGCTGTTTCTGGTATTTACCATTCGTTTCTCCCACCGAGTGTTACTTCTTATGATGTCAGACGTACAATACTACAAGCAGAAGAAAAACTCCGTTCCTCTAACTGACATAAATTCACACATAATCATACACTAACCTCTGACATTATTCTCCCTCTCTCCCTCTCTCTCTCTCTCTCTCTTATCAAGTCCTAACTGCATAATCCCTTCTAGTACCACAGGTACAAGGTTTCCTATTTCTTTACTACCCACAAGGGGCTACACACAGAGAGGACAAACAAGGACAGACACGGATTAAGTCGATTATATAGATCTTAATGCGTAACTGGTACTTATTTAACTGATCCCGATGAAAAGCAAAGTCGACCTCGTCGGAATTTGAACTCAGAACGTAGCGGCAGACGAAATACCGCTAAGCATTTTGCCCGGCGCGCTAACGTTTCTGTCAGTTCGCCGCCTTTTTACCACCGGTACAATGTTTCTGCCATGCCTAACTACTTGAGTTTCATTTGGTTTGTAATAGACGAAGAACCGCGAACCTAAGATGCCCTTCAGAAATCACAACTTGAAAATTCATGCTAACTTGTTTTGAGGACATATAACTTTCCGTTGGCAACACACGAGCGCTTCACTAATATTGCATTATAAATGCGTCAATCAGGATTCACTGACGTCTTTTATTCTATTGCTAGCACTGCTTCTGAGTTGCAAGCGTTTGAACGCAACTACTGACGCCTTATCCTCGTCACATTATTAACGACCAAGTAGATGCTCCCATATTTTCTAAAACAGTTCATGGAAACTACATTTTTGATGTAGCAGAATATGGGCTTCGGAATTGTTCTTTGTACGCCAATTGAAGACACTAACATACACAATATACTTAATTTACTAACTCCTTTCACTGTAAATTTGAACAAGTAAGTTCTCGAGAAATCATTTCATTTGATTACATATATTTGCTACTTTGTGTTTTACTAGCTGTGTCATATTTAAATTGTCCTTCACGCCAGCAGCAGAAGCAAAGACAATAAATTACTGCTGCTATATTCTTCCATAGAATTTTGACTGACACTATTTTTATTTGCCATGGTATGAAATGTAGATCGCTATGAAAATTGGATTTCTCGCAATTTTTTAAAGTAGAACACTACGCGTTATTTTGTTTACGTGAATTTAATTTATTTCTCCGTGTTTCTTTTTGTAGTTCCAGAGGCGTGTACAATTTTAGTCACCATGGTTGAAATTTTTAGCAGCAGAAAAATCTGTTGGTCGAATTTTAAACTTTTAATTTTTTATGAAATATTGAAAAAAGAAAAAAAAAACCAACGATAAAACCGGCTTATCTCTCACTCACTCTTTCTCTTAGTCAAATTCTTTCACTGCCTCTCTCTCTCTCTCTTCTCAACACACAGCTCACATAAAATTTCTGTTCAGCTTAGCGTCTAATCCTATAATTTGTTGAAATCACACAAGCGATATGTAACGTCCTGTTGATAATGATGATGACAACCTCAACGACGACTTCGATGATGATGTTGATTTTTTTTTTCTCTTTTCAGAACAAGGCCAGCAATTATGAAAGGAGGAGATTATTCAATACCATCGATCTAAGCACGTGACCTTTATTTTGTGTATGCTAGAGAAATGAAAGCAATGTTGACCTCGCAAGATCTGAACTCTGAACACAAAGGGACTGATCAAATACCAGGAGTCGTTTTTCTAACGCTCAAACGATTCTGTCAGATCATAACAAAACAACAACAGCCTGGGACGAAAAACTGAAATGCTAATTATAGAAGCTCAAGAACAAGACATTAAAGTGAAATTGATAAAGGCAAACACTGATAAAACTCAGAGTAAATACAAAATCTGTGGAAAAAATAGGAAAGTATTATCCATCTCTTAACTGAATGCTACCATATAAAGAGTATAAGCTCAAACATAAGTTTCAGTGCATTGGTAAACTAAACGAGTGTTTCGACTGAATGTGACAGAAGACAACTGTGAAAACGAGTCATATGCTGTAATGAAACATAATCACGCAATTTAATGGGATTTCTCCGTAATGATTGAGCAGATTAGAGTTTTGAATGACAGATATGATTGAAGAAAACAAAGACAAGATAGGCCGTAGATTTTGCAATACCATATGGTAATGCCGTTGATATCAAGGAAAGGAAGAGGATAATAATAATAATAATAATAATAATACGAAGAGCGCGATGCGATTGCAATAGAAATTTTATTGGTTGAACGATATTTTGACAGCTAGCCTGCCTTTGTCGAGTTAAAAATGAAAAGCGATAAAAATTCAAATTTATAGAAATTCAAATGTGAAATATGAATGAGAGTATCTAGTGACCCCACGTTGATGGAATGACATCAGTTTTCAAATTTCAAGTTTACAACTGGCAAAAAACAAAGAAAAAAAGAGCAAAATTGGAAAGAAAGGAAAGGAAAAAGAACAATCTTTAATCAAGCAGTTTTGTGTAAATACGTCATTCTATTCATTCATCTAGAACATGATGTTAATAACCCACAGACATTTGTCCTCGTGCATTTTGAGTACTGAAAATGTAGAAAATTCAAAATATTTTCTGAGAAAATGCACTATCAAGTCTTGTTCAAAATTGCAGCCGTTCGATGCAAAATGTTTGGCAAGTTCTGTCGAGCTACTGTTACTGTGCTTGACATCATATCTATTGCCCATTGAATATTTTGCTTGATTGTTGTGTTGTACAACCTACATAAATAAAGTTGTGTTTGGTGCAATCTGCTGCGTACGCCAAATGGGAATCTCTACACGTCCCCACTTCTGTATAAATCATAACATTTCTGTTGTGATTCCTGATGGAATTCCCTTGACTCGTATTGCACAATGAACATGCCTCTGTCGTGCTTATCTCTCTCGTGCAGAAACTCCAATATTGGTTTTATTGGAGTCAGAAGTAGAGATTAATAGTTCTCTTATATTTTGATTCCGTCTAAAGGCTACAATAAGCGGCTGAGGAAATATTTGTCTGAAACGAAGATATTTTTCCGCTACATGCTTTTAACTGTCACCGATATTTCGGTGCTAGTTAATCACTAGAGGAATCCTGTCAGATATTGTACTTTGTTTGCTAAAATTATGCGTGAAAGCTTAGCTTTGTTAATCTTAGCTATGTTATTTGCTATTTTCTTTAATCGTGATTTACTGTAACCGCGTTTGACATTGTTGTACAGAAGCATTTGCATATTTCCTGTATTCCCATATGTGAGAGCAAATCATTTTTATCCTCCAAAATTGGGCATTCAGATTTGATCCAATTATATGATATGAATGATCGGAGCGGCGTAGGAGGTAAATGCGGGATGACGTGTTTGCAAAATAACAAGGTTGACTTTGGCAGTATTTAAATGCGAAATATTGAGCCTCGAACAAATAGCGCTAAGCATGTTCTCTGAGGCGCTAACTATTTTGTTAGTTCTTCGCCTCAGTTGATAACAACAACTACATTAACAATAACAATCTTTTATACTCTATGCACAAGGCTCGAAACCTTTGGGGAAGGGCCACGCGATTAGATCGACCCCAGTATGCAACTAGTACTTTATAGACGCCATAAGGATGAAAGGCAAAGTCGACCTCGGTGAAATTTGAACTCAATGTCAAAACAGACGAAATACCGCTAAGCATTTCGTCCGGCGTGCTAACGTTTCTGCCAGCTCGCCCCCTTACAATAATAATAAGATTAATCAGAAGAATATAATCAAATATTGGAAATGAAGGTTAAAATAGTGCCAAATATCGTTGGATCCTTGGGGAAGAGTGTCAGAAAATATATGGGAAATCGAAATACAAAACCCAGTAGAACCGTTACAAAAGAGTTACCTTCTTGACACGGCTAGAATTATTAGAAAAGTATTAGCTATTTGAACACAACATAGTATGGAACCGTAGGCTGCAGGGAGCAAGCCCGCTACGCATGTATGACTCCAGGATTTCCAACAAAATCTCGGTTAATAATAATGGTAATGATGGACTTTCTTGCTGAAGACGACGTATGAGCGTTCATCTTTTGCCGAACAACCTGCACAAATAATTTGTTTATATTGATCAAATGTACGTAGTGCATTACCTCACTCTTTCCATGAAATCGACGTTGTCTGAATAGGTACATGTTGTACCACACGTCAGGTGTCGAAGTGATAGCAGAGCAACAGAAGATGAAGTGTTTTGTTCAAGAACACATTATACCACCCGGTCAATGTATTGAAACTCCGATCTCGTGATCGTGGGTGCAACATCCTATCAATTAGGACATGCGTCCTCACATAACAATAATAATAAAGTATCACCCGTAATTGATGGTTTTCGGGCATGTGTCTTCTCAGCATTTATGAGTCGTTGAGTGGATTTTGATGTATAAATCATCGCAAATATTTAAAGGATGCCTGAATGTGAAATGACAAAATATTAATTAAACGCAGCACGCGAAATATCAACGGTGTTATACGGCATAACAATAAACTGGAATAATTTTAGGAGATATTATTCCATCAGTGTTGTTCACTATTGCCTTTCACAATTTAAATTCTACAGTGAATTGCCATAGTTCGAAGAATTGCGGCAATATTTTACGTGTATGACGAAGTTATAAACCAAATGCGAGACAATGTTTGAAGATATTTCACGACCGTTAAACCCTAACAGCTGCGGGTTCACGAGAGAGGTTGGACGTGTTGGACATATTTAATACCTACTACACGGTTTCTGCTTGCCAGACCACTTCTCGAAATGTAGATGTTGACTACATCAGTAAACAGTGTAATCAGCTAGGCAGAATTCTAAAGGTAAACATCGTATAGGATAGATATGTGGGCATCAAAGAAAGCGAGCGGATTCTGCAAACTCGAATGAAAGATCCAACAATAGGAAATTTATTTGACAAAGATGATACTAGAAATGGAAATCAGTTGGAAAAATTCTGGTATTACCTGGAGGATACATGAGTGAGATTTTTAAAATGCTGAGACCCTCTTCGGTCATGACTGACCATGGGATTGTGCCTAGAAAGTTACCCTCCCAGGCACAAGTCCGGGCAATGTTGTTTATGGAAGACCAGCAGTCGCCCATGCATACCGGCCTACCCTCTTCATGCGACCAGTGTTATCCAAGGGAAAGGCAAAGGGGCCGATACAGCTTGGCACGTGTGACGTCGCAACTCATTTCTACAGCTGAGTGAACTGGAGAAACGTGAAATAAAGTGTCTTGCTCAAAAACACAACACGTAGCCCGGTCCGAGATTCGAACTCACAACCTCACGATCGGAAACTCGACGCTCTAACCACTGAGCCATGCGCCTTCACTTTCTAAAATATTACACACACAAATTATGCAATCATAGAGAAAGTGTTGCGTACAGAACAGAAAATACAACTGACATCGCAGAATGGAGGTATATACTCTGTATAGTATAGGATTTTACTGAAAATAGATATAATTAACGTAAATACATTCTTCGAAATACATCAAGGGAATCTACTGCAAAGACGTTACTGAATGCAATAATAATGTTTTCTACTCTAGGTATAAGGCCCGAAAATTTTGGGAAGGGGGCCAGTCGATTAGATCGACACCAGTACGCAACTGGTACTTAATTTATTGACCCCGAAAGGATGAAAGACAAAATCAACCTCGGTGGAATTTGAACACAGAACGTAACGGCAGACGAAATACCGCTAAGCATTTCGCCCGGCGTGCTAATGTTTTTTATTTCTTTATTGCCCACAAGGGACTAAACACAGAGGGAACAAAAGAAGACCGACAAAGGGTTTAAGTTGATTACATCGACCCCAGTGTGTAACTGGTACGTAATTTATCGACCACGAAAGGATGAAAGGCAGACTCGACCTCGGTGGAATTTGAAAACAGAACGTAACGGCAGACGAAATACCGCTAAGCATTTCGCTCGGCGTGCCAACGTTTCTGCCTGCAGCCTTAATACAACAATTATACATAATTGTACTCAATGTTTAAAGATGTGCAAGCAGTGAGCTGGCAGAATCATTAGCAAGCAGGGCAAAATACTTATCGGCGTTTTGTCCGTCTTTACGTTCTAAGTTCAAATTCCGCCGAGGTCGACGTTACTTTCATCCTTTTAGGATAAGTAAAATAAATTCCAGTTGAGAACTGGGGTCGTTCTAATCGACTTAACCCCACCCAAAAATTGTTGGCCTTGTGGCTCGGGTTCAGTCCCACTGCGTGGCACCTTTTCTGTAGCGTCGGGCCGACCAACGCCCTGAGTGGATTTGTTAGACGGAAACTGAAAGAAGCCCGTTGTACACACACATATATATATATATATATGTATGTATGTATGTGTGTGTGTGTGTGTGTGTGTGTGTGTGTGTGTGTGTGTGTGTGTGTGTGTGTGTGTCCCACCAACATCGCTTGACAACCGATGCTGGTGTGTTTAAGTCCCTGAAACTTAGCGGTTCGGCAAAAGAGACTGATAGGATAAGTACTAGGCTTACAAAGAATTAGTTCTGGGGTCGATTTGCCTGACTAAAGGCGGTGCTCCAGCATGGCCGCAGTCAAATGACTGAAACAAGTAAAATAGTAAAAGAGTATATATTTAGAATGTATAAGTAATTCACCCAGAAGTGCTGATACTTGAGTGGGTCGTGATGTATAGATCTTCACAAATACTTATATGATGCATGAAAGTAACATGACAAAACTATAATTAAAAGCGTGTACGTGAAATAAGGAGAGCGACCTGAGAACCGGCACAATGCACCAAAATTGTTTGAAAAGATTTTATCCCATCACTTACAACTGTTGCTTCAGTCATTTAACTCTGGCCATCCCGCAGCACCGCCTTTAGTCGAGCAATCGACCCCATGACATTCTTTGTAAACCTACTATTTATTCTACCAGTCCCTTTTTGCTGAACCGGTAATGTTACGGGGACGTAGGCACATCAACATCAGTTGTCAAGCGATGTTGGGAGGGGGGGCAAACACAGACTCAAACATATACATGCACACACACACACACACACACACACACACACACAGCCACTCCTGCACCTGTACTGTTTACCTATTATATACTCAGCAGTAAATAAGCAGAAATAGAAAAATAAAAGTAAAAGAGATATATACAAATACAAAGAATTTAAAATGGCAGCATTGAAGCATAAGAACCCAGTGTCTAAAAGGAGCATTTCTGTGGTCAATCTGCAAAACATTTAAATATAGGCGACGGTTATAGCCGCCACCATTGATCTCAACTCAATGAGTAAACAATGATTGATAATTGTGGTTCAGCACAAGTATGTCTGAATGCAATTAATAATTTTATTTCCAATTTAAACAGTAGAACTGCTTGTTGTAACTTGTAACGCCATTATCATCGAATAGACACTGAATAATTCAAGTGATAGGAAAGCAGGTTATGAAAAAATTAGACCTTAGAGAAGACGAAACACTCGAAAGGAGATATTGCTCACACTGCAACTTAAAAGATGTTTAGGAGAATAAGGTTTAGTTGACATTTTAGAACCCTCAAGACTACTACTATAAGCATACCTGATAAAAACAGAAGTGCCGTTCCTTCGTGTCATAAGTTAACAGGTATACGTGATAAAGGAAGAAGCAAGACAAGAGGTGGATATTACATAGATACCGTCAGCAGAAAACGAGGAAAAAAGAATACTTCAAAGGAGTAAATCAGACACGTGCACCATAGACAGATTTAACTGGTTTTAATATATGTAAAGTATCTGAATCGATACCCGATTGAAACATAGATCAACAAAAGACAACGGACACAAAAGGTCTGATAATTGCTACTGGAGACCAGATTCACATAACCACAATCGATTCAAACAAGATGAAGGATATCCACAATATAGGATATTAGAAACTATGAAAAATAAGAAAATATCAACCACATTATTTCTGGATGCTTGGAACTCCCGAAGCCCAGCCACGCTGATAGGGGGATAAAATCCATCAAATCTGAAAATGCTATAAGAGGAAAGAAATATAGTTTTTGTCGATTTATCGACATTTCAGTGCTTTCGGAACGAAACACCTTTCAGTGTAATCATTTGAGATTCCCATTTATTGACGGTGAATATTTCGAATGCTGATAGTGAAATGCTGTACATACACAGAGGAAAGTGCGACAAATATCTTGATGTGTATTTTCTGTCGTAAACATAGGTAATATTTTCTGTATATTATATATATTTAAAGCAAACTGAAACGGTGAGGTAGGTATTAAATATATCAGACACATCAAAAGTAAATTAAGAAAAAAAGAAACAAAACATTAAAAGGAATCAAATCAAAACAAGCGTGTATGGTAGCATGACATAAAACCATTCCCAATAAATAAAAAAAGAATTTTTAAAAAATGACAAATACATAGTATATACATATAAGTGAATAACATAATAAAATATATCTAAAACCAACTAAAATGAGCATAAACAATTCACAAACAAGCGAAATATAATAGATAGAAATAATAACATGCTACATGCTCAGTAATACATTTGGTATCGAAAGAGAAAATAGAATTATATAACACAAAATACATTTTTGACATAATATTAATGTTCGGAGGTGTATACTCTGTACTTTCATCTATTTTGGAAGCATCCGAAATACGTAAATATTTATGATTATTTTAAAAACAAAACTAAAATTTTACAAATATCAGAGGACAGCCATATTACTTCCTTTAAGGAAAATTTTATTTCGATTTCTCTCCATTTTGTACTATTACGATATGTTAACCTGATCATCACCACTATTATTCTTTTAATTCCCACCCATGTACTTCTATTTCTATCTATCTATCTATCTATCTCTCTTTCTTTACACACAAACACAGAATGAATCCATTTACAAGATTCATGAGAATCGAGGTATATCGGCATGTAAAATACCTGAATGTGAGTTGGAATAACTAAATAAGCTGACACTGTAGACATCGAATGCTGACAAGATGCTGCCGTTAAATAGATACGAAATGTAATTAATAATCAACGATCCGATTCTCCACTGAATCTCTGATGCGGCGTAAGTGTAAAATATTTCTTTCTTTATTGCCTACAGAGGGCTAAACATAGAGGGGACTGGCAAAGGGATTAAATCGATTACATAGACCCCAGTGCGTACATGGTATTTATTTAATCGAACCCGAAAGGATGAAAGGCGAAGTCGACCTCGTAACAGCAGACGAAATATTAAGACACAAATGTTGTTGAAATTAACGAAAAACTTTATTCGATGTAGTCGTAATAGACTACACAGCAGTTTACATACGATTATGACATTACACCTTCATCAGGTTGGATTAAATTTAAACGGTTAAGATGGGACTAAATTACAATGACCATCCACACGCTCAGATTATATAAATTAGATAAGGCAGTTTTATGGGATTGCCCTGGGTTTCACGTCCATGAAACTCTTAGCTTTATAGCGCTTTGTGGACGTGAAATTCAGGGTAATCCAATAACACGGCTTCATCTCACTTCATTTATATTACATACTGCTCTATAACTTATAGCGTGCTTCTTTTTCAGGTTTCTATCTTGCCGACGATATATTTATATATGGTCACAAACATACATATATTAGGTTTTCACACATACTATGAAATACATGCATGCAAGTGTATGTATGTACTTACACAAATGTGTGTATATATATATATATATATATATATATATATATATATACAATAATTCGACTCTTAGTCACATTTAGTTGACTATAATTTTTAGGTCCAAACTCCTGCATATAATAACTCTTTGTTAGAGTGGGCTATGGTGCCCCATATATGACTAAAAGACCTCACCAGGGGGTGTTATTGAATTAGACATGGCCTGGGCCTATACTGACCGAAACCTATCAAAGTTATTGAAGCTTATGTATATGTGTGTATTTATGTTGTGTGTATATGATACATTCTCCCGTCGCAAACGGAGTATGACTGTTCAACGTTTTGATTAAGAACCTGCGCAAATGATTCGTTTACAGTGATCAAATAAGTGTTGTACATTAGCTCACTCCTACAATACAATCAATGTTGCTTGATCAGGTGAATGTTGTACTACACGTGAGCTGTCGAGCCGATTGCAGAGAAACGGTATATGAAAGATTTTGTACAAACCTACGTTTCATTGTACACGCCTACGTTTCATTGCACACGCCTACGTTTCATTCAACGATGTTTAGTTCACCTCTATTTCAGTCATTCCAGCTTGACAAATCTTTGCGCACATCAGCAAATATATCACTTTACGCTCTAGTATAAGAACAATTCTATAAACGATGATTCTGTAAGCATAGCTTAATGATATATTTCCACGCATATTCTTTATATGGAAAATAATTTCCCTTGCAACAAATTGTACGACGTATAAATTTCTATGTCCGAATGCTTACGAGTATGTTAAATAAAAATTGTTATATCTATATTTCATTGAACGTTGCATAGAGTACCTCTAAATATATACAGCATTGTTTAACAGGAAGCGAGTTCCGATCTATGGCTCATGTCTTGCGATCACGACCCTTCGAAAACCAAGAATCGGTGGACGTTTCACTGAAAGGTTTTCTTCGCCCCGGAATTCAATATTTTATATAAGCGCCGTGTGTTCCAAGAACTGACAGATAGGTAGTTGGTTTAAGAAGGTGCAATAGGATCGCCTCTACTTTGAATGCTAGGTTGCATTTGCTTTAAAACAAATAAGTTACATTGCAAAACGTTTTCTGAGCACAATATATACGAATATAAATATTTGATGAGAAATTTTACAGCTCACTCAGGTCATTGACAGCAACTGAAGGGAAAGTATTTCAATAATATAAACTCATGTAAAATCAGTTCAATGTTCCGAAATCCTTTGCGCTGAAAAATCCGTATAAACCATATATATATATAGTATTTAAGGATTAAATGGTTTGCAATAATATTTTTCTTTACATTTCCTTGTTTTTGTTGTTTAAATATTCTAGTGTATTTTGAGCCTTATTTTATAGTTTTGGCATGTTTTATCGTTTGCTTTAAAATGAGAACTACAACGGTTTTTGTCTCGTTTTCTGTTTCAAATTTTATACATCATTTTCTCTGATTATATTTTTATTTTCATCCTCACATCATTCTGCTGTCATGGCTACATTTCTCCTCTTGTGAAAAAATTGTTAAACGGTTATGCACATGTTTGAGATAACAGTGTTCTGCTCTCCATAAACTTAGACATAAACAAATGCAGTATCGAGCGCAAATGTAACACATTTATGCACGCTGGAATGAATTATATTTTTCTCAACATTTCTCTTGATATTCCACATCATAATCAATGATATTCACTGCGTTTAGTTCTTTTGTTTGATTGAAGTTTCAAAAAAATATTTTCCTTAATAAAAGGACTTGAACACTAATAACACTTCCTTGTAAAATTGCCACACCATTGAGCTGACTTTTGGAGGTAAATGTACATTCTTATGAATTTGACAAATAGTAAAGAAATATGCAGTTTCGTGATCTGCAATAGTTGATCATATTAATAAAATTTCCGAATCTAAATTTATAGATTTTAATATCCATCAGTCTCAAGATAGAAAAATTCTTGGAACGATATTCAAGTAGATTTTATGAAGCACGGACGCTTTTCTATTAAATTTCCAATAAACTGGTAGCGAATGCCTGCTGAAACCTTCAAGTGAAAGTAGATGTTTTGTTTGACAGATCAACAAGGACTTTCATTTTATTTTATAAGCAAGATTTCAATACAGTAAAACTGCTTGGGAAACATTAGCGATTTTAAATAAAGTATGCAATATTTCCTTCTCGAACAAGTAAATTTATTTAGTATTAGTTTGGTCGAAAATCCTGTTTCTTTAACATTTATAATCTTATTCCTTTATGTAACATCTCTCATAAATGAGGTTTATCTGCTTGCTCCTCAATCAACATCCGATGTACCTTCTAACATAGAGTGCTTATATCTTCCTAAACAGCCCGAAGTTAAGTGTATATTAGGGTATATTTGAGAGGAAAGCGTAGGAAAATGTGTATGGGGGAGAATAGTGTAGTAGCTGAGAAAAATATATAAAAACTGGTACTAGGTCAGAGGAATAACATTATATTAATGAGAAAGAGAAAATAAATCACGTGTTTCTTTAGTATTAACTATGAACTTTTCGATACAGTGTGTTTCGGTGATTCACCAGGTCGAAACTATCGTAGTGAATAATAAATCTCGTGAATTCCATTTTCTTTCTCTCCTATATTTTACAAACTCTACAGACGCGAAGGAATTTCTGAAGTCCAGTGGTTTATATTTCCATACTGTTAATGACATCAGGTAACCGAATACTGTAAGAGAGCTCTAATCAGCACACAATTTGTATACAACAACATTAAATCATTACTTATATATCTATATATATTATTTTATTGGTTTTAGTCATTTGACTGCGGCCATGCTGGATAACATCGCCTTTAGTCGAGCAAATAGACCTGGATACTTATTCTTTGTAAGCCTAGTACTTCTATAGATATCTTTTACCGAACCGCAAAGTTACGGGTACGTAAACACACCAGCATCGGTTGTCAAGCGATGTTGGATACACACACACACACACACACACACACACATATATATATGACGGGCTTCTTTCCGCCTACGAAATCAACTCACAAGGCTTTGGTCGGTCCGAGGATATACTAGACACCTCTCCAAGGTGTCACGCAGTGGGACTGAACCCAGAACCATGTGGATGGTAAGCAAGCTACTTACCAAACAACTGCTACTTATATTTATTTCTTCATTGCCCAAAGGGGACTAAACATAGAGGGGACAAACAAGGGGATTAAGTCGACTACATCAACCCCATTTCGTAAATGGTACTTATTTAATCGACCTCGAAAAGATGAAAGGCAAAATCGACCTCGGCGGAGTTTAACGGCAGACGAAATACTGCTAAGCATTTCGCCCGCTGTGCTAACGCTTCTGCCAACTCACCGCCTTATATTACTGCTTATATTAGGAAGTTAAAAGGTACGACTGGTTATAGAGTGACTATTGGTTTCGCACATATAAAGTTCTTAGCAATAGGGTGATTCGTCAGACTTAAATATCCGAAGGTGCATAAACCTTAAAAAATTTAAACAACAAACAGTCAGTTGCTTTGGTGAACAAAAATTAATTGTCCGCGCTGCGATCGAGTTGGTCACCCTCCTGAACATCGGCTCCGGGCATGGTGAAATTTGAAGGAGCTGTGGCAGGACTATTCTACAAATGGAGGATTCAAAGCCCGAAGTAGGAAAAAAAAAAATACAACTGACCATAACATATTTCTTCCGCCAGTCGTACAGTGGTTATGCGCCTTCAGCCGTTTCAGTCCGCCGCGTTGCTCACCTATACAGTTGAGCGCTTTATAGGTGCGAAACTAATGATCACTGTATGAGCGACCATAACTTTTAGCTTCCTAAAATATATTACTATCCTAATGCTTTATAGTGAGCTTCTGTTTTGGATATGTGAACTGCTGTTGTTATATATAGATTATATATATATATATATATATATATATATATATATATATATATATATATATTATATATATATATATATACGCGGACACTTACATACATACCTACATACGTACATAATACTATTGCGTAAATGTGACGTGGCTAGGTAGGGAATATCCCCGATTCCTCAATAATTTCGCTTTAAATTTATGTCTTATTTCCCTTTGATACACTCTCGAACATATATGATTCTTACAATATGTGAACGGGATTTTGTAACAACGTTCAGTACTGAAATGATCTAAGTGCACGTGTTTGAATATTGGTGTTGTGTGTATTTGTATCGTGTACGTGTGTGTGTGTGTGTGTATGTATGTTCTTTATCTGCCTTCCACTATATATGCGTGTGTGTGTGTGTGTGTGTGTGTGTGTGTGTGTGTGTGAGGCGGGGGTTGATATCTCTATGTATGTGAGTATAAAACTAGATATTGGCTTGAAAGCTAAATAACAAACAAAGAAATAGGTTTTTCTTCATGTTTGAATTTAATGTCATGGAGTTGAAATCTCGAGAACATCTTTGATTTTGAGGAAATGTTTTGATGTGCTTTCCGGTTTTTGTTAACAACGTCAGAGCAGTCAACAATAACGCGGAGAACAACAACAGCTAAGAGAAAATGTTGTCATATCTTTTTTATTTGTTTATTTATTTATTTATTATCATTATTATTATTATTATTATTATTGTTATTATTTTTGATATTAATTTCAGTATTGTTGTTGATGTTGTTTTTATTATTATTGCTGTTTCTTTTTAGTTAACATTAGAAATAAACAAAAATTGAAATGGTTTCCTTTTGAAAGGTCTTTTGTTTTCATTTTTGGTCGCATTGACAGATGTATATTATGTGATTGTCAGCGGAGATATTCCTGGTTGTTTTTATTGTTTAACCCTAAGACTAACCTCAACGAGCAGACTTATCATCAAAGCATTGAAGTTGTTTCTACCCTGTGTATTTTTGTCAAATTACAATGTGGCTCATATCGCAATTTACTATTTATAGAGGATATATTACAGCTTGAAGAACATTTAACTGTATTTCCCACCGGGGATAGTGAAAACAGACGACTACGCTATTGATATAACACTGGCTTTCATATTTATATTACTGATCGTGTTTTTATAAGTGTTGACTTGTACATTGAAAAGTTTTTTTTTTTTGTTCGGCATGTATGACATGTATGTTTATATTACGAGTGCATATGGGTGTCTTTGCGATTGTGTATCTACGTAAGTTAAATATGTATGTATATTAATGCTCTAAGAATCACTTCCACTGTTTTAATCAGGTTTAATTTGCGAAGATTAAGACAAGAATTTTAGGGAGAAAAGTTAATAGATTAATTTAGAAAATCAGAAAACGTGCTGTTCTTCAACTCCACCATCTCAAATAGACTTACAGTAGAAGATCTACTCCGAGAACTCTAAATAATGCAACATAACGTAACACTCTTGAATCCAAGAAAATGAAGCGAATATATTTTGGGCATGCCAAAGCCAAACCAGTCCCTCTCGCTCCAGTTCGACAGCATCATTCTTTACAAAGCACCCTAGGGGGCAATTAGAACATTTCTATCACTTATCGACTGGCCCTTGACTCACAGTTTTTCTGATAGTGAAACACCATGGCTACACTTCGAGAACATGGTCACTTATACAAGATCCTACCAAAGTAGTAGAAATAGGCTCCAAGTGAGGCAAAAACCCAAACACTTGTCAAACAATTAAAATACTACTTGAAACAGAATCCACATTCAACAGCTATGAGAAGCTTTGAGCTGGAAAAATATCGTCTGCAGATCAACATGTAAACCTACACCGGCAACTAAACTGCAGACGAAAACTGGGAAATCAAAAAGATCATAGTACGAAAGTGTTCTATTCACATGCTAACAAGAACAAGGTCACTCTCCCACACATTGGTCCAGTGATAGATGATAGAAGCATTCTTCAGCATGAAGCTGAGGAAATGACAGAAGTACTGCGTAAACTATATTGCTCTATATTTTATGATACCACTGAAATTTGAACAACATAAATCCCTATTATATTATCTCTGACATCATAGCAGCAATAAATGAAATCAAGTATTGTTCAGAGTAGGTTCTGATAAATATTCCGCTAGTGTCCCGAAAGAATACAAACAACTACTTGCAACCTTTCAAATAAATCTTTCGAGAAACATATTAAACTGAGGTTATATCCGGAAACCTTTCTTATCTCAATTTATTATCTCGGTCTTCGAAAAGGGAAACATATCTCTTTTAGCTACATATCGGTCAATCACACTGAACTTCCATATCACCAAAGTATTTCAAAGTGTGTGGAGATGAAACATGACTCGCTCCATGGATATCCTGAATCTTCTAAATTTTAACCAGCATGGCTTTCGCTGTGTTCGGGACTGCCCACGCAGCTTTTACATCACGCCGGTGATGTCATTAATGCTTTGTGATCAGGTTCGTATGTTTCTTGAATACAGCAGAGTTCGACAGAGTAAACTATAATATCCTCCAGATAAACCTGTCCAGTATTGGAATCTGTTGGAGACCATTTAAGTGGATTAACTATTTTCTGATGAAAAGAACATAGCGTTCCGATTGATGGGAGGGGGGCATTCAATCCCAACAAAGAAACCAGTGGTGTCCTCTAGAGGATTGTTTTGGACCCGCTTTTTTTTAATATAATCTGTATAAACGATATCTCAAGCATAGAAAAATAAATATATTAGCATGTGACTCCAAGCTTTTGATGATTATCAGTGGGAAAGACCGAATAAAATCCAGTTTGATCTACATGCAGTTAGCCAATGGGAGGACAGGAACAATATGCTATTAAATGAGGTAAATTTGAACTCCTGCACCTTGGAAGAGAGAATGCGCCTAAACAACCTTATCCTCTTCCTTCCGGGAACTGCTCAGAGTATCGAATAATATCAGAGTCTGGGGTCACGTGCCATACATGCCCTACACAATTCTGGCTCATAACACAAATTCACTGTAACAATTTCACTAGCTCAACAAGCCCTGCTCTGTATAACTTTATCCGAAAACAAATAAAAGAAGAACAATATCCCATCGCCTTTAAAATAAACCTAGATAATTTCGTTAAGGGAATACCAGATAAATGAACTATATTTCGATACATATCAATGGACAAAAGTCCCACCTTGAATGGGCCATAATACGACATAACCTGACTTAATAATGACTTAAAAGATCGCAGCAGATGGTGCTATTAACTTAGACATGGCCTCGGCCAGTCTTTTGCCGAAAAGTATCTGTTTGACTGACTGTCGCCGCCAATCTGAAATTCGATGAAATCATGTCATACAACAACGCCCCCTGCATATATTATCCGACGTTTTTTTAGCATTTGCCGTCTACGAGAGGTTTTCTCGAGACTGTGCACATTACGTTTTAGTAAGATTTGAATCAGAACTTTATTCCTCCATTACTATCTACATGCTTCTTTAACATTCGATAATATATCTCAGAATATATAGCAAATGTCTATATATGCTGAAATCAGAATGGCAGATATATTTCCCGAGTCTCTTTGCAGAATGTATTTCTAAAGTCTTAACCTTAGGACATTTCTTGAGGCTATAATAAAAATTTTATTTCATATGCGCTTCCCACTTTCCTCGTTGAACAATTCAAATACAAGTCTTAAGTGTTAACTTCTTAATATCATACTAGCGGCTATTACATATCGGCAATAGCAAAACTATATGATGCTACCTATCAAAAATGTAAGTAATTACGTAAGTTATATTTGTAAAAAGAATTATTGTTACCGTCCAAAATATCTTCCCCATTCACGAAGCTCTGATTACGATAAATAATAATAGAATAATTTATAGTTCATAGAATTGTTTTTGCCTAATATAATATAAACATTTACGATAACTGAAGCCGATAAAAAGCCAGGCATTAATGCGTTATGAATGTTTGTTCATATTTCATTATTAAATAATGTTTTTCTTTCTGGTCTAAAACACACTTTGTTATATCTGTATAAATATCAATATAATTATACACTTGTGTGTGATTTTGACATATAGTAAGTGGCCTTTGACAATCGCTTTCATATAACAGAATATAGATTTTCTGTTTGTCAATATGATTTGACACTTACATCGAATTTCAACATTCAAAAAGTAAATGCCATAATTGATTTTTTTTTCACTATTCTGGAATGTACAAAAGTCTTATTATTACCATACACATATGTATTGATATATCATACATCGTTTTCTCTGCAATGATCTGTATATTTTCATCTCAAATATTTATTTTCTATTAAGTTGAATCAGAGTAGCAGTAGAACATTTGGCAAATTCTGTTACCATCAATGTTTCACTAGTGTCGCTTTCGATCCTCATTTAAACCATGTCTAAATATTGGTTTTCGATATTCTCAGGGTTAATGTCACATAGTATCACACCGTGTCATATAGACCTTGGGTGGACCGAGTCACAAATAAGAATGTTCTAAGGAAAGCGAGGCAAAGTCATGACAAATGTCACTGAGTGTAGCAGATCACTGATTCTGCCTGGCTGGCCACACTTTTCGTGGAGCCGATCAAAGACACTCTAAAATAATGAGGATGTATATGTCTGTCAAGGAACAATATATGAGAACAACATTGACAAAATTCTTTTCATTGGACATCAATGATAATTTTGCAAAGATATTTTATGCTGAAGTATCCATGTGTTTCACTTGGAACTATAGTAACAGAAAATGGCAAAGAAGAAAGCGATGAAAAAATAGTTGAATCATTTGAAGCTTTCCGAAGAAGAAACACTTTGTCGTGTTTACGTTGTCACACCAAAGGCAAGGGAACTTTATTTTTGAGGATTTTATTGCATGAAGTTCGAAATAGTATCTTTTCCGTTGCCGCCGCGCAACGACATTTTCAACTTGGATTGGTTGAGGAGACAAAACGGTCACGGTGGGTACTACTGGTTATATATACATATATATATTTATTTATTTATGTGTGTGTGTGTGTGTGTGTGTGTGTGTGTGTGTGTGTATGTGTGTGTGTGTGTGTGTGTGTGTGTGTGTGTGTGTGTACATACATGTACATGCATATATACACATGCGTGTGAGTGTAGGCATATGTATGTGTGTATGAATGTGCGTGTGTATGTGTTCCTCCCGTGCACCACGTGGTTTTTGTTAGAGATACAGAAAGTACCAGATTTGAGAGAAGATCTATAATTAACGGGGTCAATTTGGTAGACTAAAACCCTCCAATTCTGTGCTCCAGTACAGTCTCAGGAGAATGAGTAAAACAAGTAAGAGATAAAGGATAAAAGTTATGCAATAAATCACTATTGCTGTTGACATAGAGCTCAGTCGTGGCAAGAAAATAGGTTGTATTCGCAAAACCTATTTTTATATCATTTGCATGTCTAATTTTGCAGGTGGCCTAACGTTTGTGCATATCTACATCGATCTTCGGCTGCATAATTTTTCCGAGACGACATCGGATAAGACTAAAATCTGCCGTTAATACACACACACACACACACACACACACACACACACACACACACACACACACACACACATATACATATGAAAATATAAATTATCGGCACATTTGCGAAATCAACAGGAAAATAGTGATTTTTCTCTATTCACATACAGAAGTGTTTTTGCATAAAATTATAAGGCGAGAGAAAAGTGAACAAAATGCTCACAATATAACGTGCAAGATATGAATTCACTTAAATCACGCAGCAATTTTTTTTTTCATTCTTTGCGGAATTTACATAAATATCAAGAGAAAAACACGATATACGTAACTTTCGTTTTTACTTTTACAAACTCTTTCTTTATTCTTCTAAAATATAAAAGTAACGCACTTTCGGTAGAACAACATCTTTTAAAAAAACAAAATGAAAATAATCAGTCGATGCATACATCCAGATATACTTATTCACACACACACGCAAACACACACGCGAACGCGCGCGTATAAGTATGTAACAGTATTGATATATATTATTCTTTTACTAGTTTCAGTAATTTGACTGCAGCCATGCTGTAGCCCCACCTTTAGTCGAAGAGAAAAAGCGACCCCAGGACTTATTCTTTGTAAGCCTAATACTTATTCTATCGGTCTCTTTTGCCGAACCACTAAGTTCCGGGGACGTAAACACTCCAACATCGATTGTCAAGAGATGGTGATGGGGGCGAACAGACACACACACACACCCACACACACATATGTATATATACACGATGGGCTTGTCTCAGTTTCCACCTACCAAATCCACTCACACGGATTTGGTCGGCCTGAAGCTATAGAAGAAGTCACTTTCAGAAGGTTACACATAGTGAGACTGAACCCTGAAGCATGAGGTTGGTAAGCAAGCTTCTTACCACACAGCCACTCCTGCGTGTATGTATACACACACACGCACATAAGTTATGAGCCGTAGTGGTGTTAATTAGGCCCAGAGGTCTCAGGTAATGTTGAGTAAATGTTATGGATAGACCATAGTTAAGTCCCAGATTCGGTGATTATGCGAATAAGGGGTCCAACGTAGGTCATATACCTGCGTGTGTATATAAGGATTTACCTTGCGTAATGAGATAAAAAAAAACAAGGCTGTGTATATTTTAGAACATTTAGAAATGGGTCTTGTATATTTTTGACCTATTTATAAATGTTCTAATATATACACAGCCTTGATTATTTTTACCGCTTTACGAAAAGTAAAGCCTTATACACACACACACACACACACACACACACACATATATATATATATATGTGTATGTGTGTGTGTGTGTGTGTGTGTGTGTATGTGTGTGTATATGTGTGTGTTTATGTGTGTGTGTGTGTGTGTACACACACACACATTCACGCATATGTGCATTCTGAGCATGGATAGTTGCTGAACTACTAACATAAAGGAAGTATTAGTAAATAGTTTCAAATTTAGCAGAAAGACAAGCTGCTCATGCAGAGCGATAAGAGCTAATGCCAGGTAAAAGAGGAAATGCAATAAAGATACTGTTGCGCATGTGCCGAATTTCTCTCGAAATATCTTATTAGATAAGGCACTTAAAGCAGATTATCATCTTAATAATTCTTAACTTTATGTGAGTTATTTTTGAAATAATAGACCTTAGCGATTGAGGAAATATCTTGAAAATTCTATGTTTTGTTTAATAGCATCTTCTCATTAAGAGATGTATTGCTGTAGGTATTATAAAATAGAAATTATAATAGAAATGGATGATTGTGTTTGGCTTTTCTGTCTGATGTTGTAGTATTCAGACTGATTGGCCTCTCGAAATATCTAAGGCATTAATTATCTAATTGTTTATATTTGTCTGTTTGTTTTTTTGTTTGTTATTGCTGTCTCCGCTTCGCTATTTTATGAATACAATGAAGGAGAACGGGGATGTCTCAGATAATTGCCATGAAAAAAAAAAAATGCAGAAACGAAGAGAAATATAGAAACGATTTGAAAAAGGAATTAAATATCAAATGGAGACTGTAATTAGAAAATATGAAATATATTTTTGAGGAAAAATGATTCGAAGAAATCTAGAAAAGTGTTGAACGAACTAATTAGATGATGGAAGAATAAAAGTTTTAACATCCAATAAGAACAAGAACAAAATACGTTTCACAAAATTTTACCGAAAAACAAAGATGCATAATGGCTTAGAATTGAAATGCTAAATATTACGGAACTGACATTTTCACAAACCGACACACGTACATAAAATTGGATGGAGAAACATTCACGTTGACCCGCTTCCTAAAATTACTGAATAGGCAGAGGATAAGGAAAGTGTTTTTAAATATGCAATGATGTATGGTTGGTTGGCACTCCGTCGGTTACGACGACATGGGTTCCAGTTGATCTGAGCAACGGAACAGCCTGCACATGAGATTAACGTGCAAGTGGCTGAGCACTCCACAGACACGTGTACCCTTAACGTAGTTCTTGGGGATATTCAACGTGACACAGTGTGACAAGGCTGACCCTTTGAATTACAAGTACAACAGAAACAGGAAGATAGAGTGAGAGAAAGTTGTGGCGAAAGAGTACAGCAGGGTTCGCCACCATCCCCTGCCGGAGCCTCGTGGAGCTTTAGATGTTTTCGCTCAATAAACACTCACAGCGCCCGGTCTGGGGATCGAAACCGCGATCCTACGACCGCAGGTTCGCTGCCCTAACCACTGGGCCATTGCGCCTCCACGACAATGATGCATATACACATCATAAAAAAGAAATAAAATGTTCCTTTTTTTTTCACTTCGTCACTCTGTTTTAACCAACAGCTACTGGATTTCTTCTTTGTTACTGATGTCGATAGACATTTTGATTATCATTATTTTCTCGTCAATAATCACGATATTAGAGCAATTTCTACCGCTTTAGTATTGCAGATAAATGTCGGTATATAACATATATTTTAATAAGATAATCCGATAAGTGTAAATTTAGATTGTGAAAGAATGACTTCACGTCATTCCTATTTTGATATATTAATATTCTAAAGAAGTACCAATGAAATATCGTGCTCTTAATGTTGAAATATAAAGTATTGTATTTCTCTGCATGGCTGTGTAGTTAACAAGCTAATTTTATATCCTTGGAATTTACAAACAAAAAAAAAGACGAAGTCAGGTGTGTAAACAACAAACAGGTGTATTAGTTTAACGCTCGGGAGGGTGAGGAAGTCGTTTACGTTTCGAGCCTACGCTCTTCCTCATGGTTTCAGCTTTAGTCCAACTGTGTGCCACATTCAGAAAGTGACGTCTACTATAGCTCCGGGTGGACCCTTGCTTAGTAAGTGAATTTGTCCCCGTAACTTAACGGTTCGGCAAAAGAGACCCATAGAATAGATACTAAAGTACTAGGCTTACAAAGCATTAGTTTTGAGGCGCGCTCCAGCATGGCCGCAGTCAAATGACTGAAACAAGTAGAAGAATATATATACCTTGAAAACATATGCGTATATATACATATATTAAATATGTAGGCGCAGGAGTGGTTGTGTGGTAAGTAGCTTGCTTACCAACAACATGGTTCGGGGTTCAGTCCCACTCCTTGCGTGGCAGTTTGGGCAAGTGTCGTTTACTATAGCCTCGGGCCGACCAAAGCCTTGTGAGTGGATTTTGTAGCTGGAAACTGAAAGAAGCCTGTCATAAATATATATATGTATGTATGTGTGTGTGTGTTTGTCCCCCCAGCATCGCTTGACAACCGATGGTGTAACTTAGCGGTTCGGTAAAAGAGACGATAGAATAAGTACTCGGCTTACAAAGAATAAGTCCAGGGGTCGATTTGCTCGACTAAAAGGTGGTGCTCCAGCATGGCTGCAGTCAAATGACTGAAACAAGTAAAAGAGTATGTGTATATGTATATATATATAGAGAGATAATGTATGTGTGCGTGCGTGTGAAGGGTAATACTCAAGTTCCCAAGAAATGAGTTTCTAAATCCGAATAAGCATGAACTTAGTAACGTTACGCTTAAGTAATAACTTAATATAATAATTTGGCGTATATTTAATTAAGAAGCAGAAGTAAGCAAAATGTTTGGCTACGTTCTATAATCATTTAAGTATTAAATGTGGTTTCCAAACCGTTTTGTGAAGTAACTTCTTTCACAGTAACTTAAATACATTAGCAAATTACGATTAAACCTAGAACACAAGCTCCTGTATATGAATAGAATCAGTGGATAATAACCAGAAAAAGTGAAACAGAGACGTTGAAACAGAAATATATTGACAAAATGGGGTGTAAATTTACTGAATTATACATAAAATACAAAGTTTATGCTTCGCAAAATCTTATAAATGTCCCCAGATCGAAACACAAGTGCCGTGGAAACCCATGCAATTAGCCGAGTCTCCTTTGTACACACAGTTGTCGTAAAATGGAGTAGTTTTCCTCCTGCATATTTTGTGTTCGAATGTTGCAGTATTTTAAACGAGGAATTTTCAAAACGGGATTTCTAATATATGCTCTGTATTTTTATGTGGGATGTAATTGTCACTTGATATTGTCTCACTAATGTTATAACATCCTATTGCTGTGATTTCATATTATTACATACAAATTTAAAAGAGAAACAATAAAAGAAATTATTTAACTTCTTATGGTTATCCAGCATGACCGCAGCCGGCTGCATGGCTGAGACACGTAAAAGAATAATGAGTATAAGATTTTCGACTCATATCAACTATTAGAATATATGCGGCTTAAATGAGGAATTTTAATGTATGCAAGTTTCAGATATTTCCTACAGAATATATTTTTTTCCCGAACTTTTCTACGACCTCGATGCCATTCGCTGTTATGACTGTATAGCATAATGCAAGACTTGCTAGAGATGTCACTTGAAATAAATATTCAAATTAGAGCACAACTTTGGAGGGGGCTATGGCGTGGAATTTTCCGAGCATGAAGAAGCTATCCGTTATCAGTGTCCCCTATCCCCTCATCTGTTACTTTGAGTCCCCAGAACACATACAGACAGTGGCTAAAAAATTTATTGCAATGGCATAACATTTTCCGATCTCTATTTTATTGGCAAAATTTCGATCCCTTAAAAAGATTGATTTACCATAGACTCATCTAGATTTACTGCTCCTTTGATCACAGGTAGTTTAACTTTTAAGTTCTAAATTTTTAAAGCAATGATAATTTTATGAAAAATACAAAGATTGGGAGAAGGCCGGTGTTCTAAGGCGGAACAGCGGAAATTATGCGATGAGCGCACAGACTTACACAGATTTGCATTTCAGGTTTTCGAGCGAACTTTACGCAGAGGTAACACTAACGTCATTGGCGGAAAAGACCTTCTGCTTATTGGCGATTCAATGCAAACTTTTCTTGTCATCCTGTGTTACATGAGAACATGCCCCAAACCTAAGCTTGGAAACTAGGGGGAAAGCTTCATCTTCACTGTGAGTGTCGCATTTAAAAGAAATGTCTTACTAACAGAGTTTGCAAAACTTGTGTTTCAGCTGGATGTGATAACCTGCTCTTAGATAAGATAATTTGCATGTTTTTGTAGCTATTCACAGAAATATTACAAAGTGACAAGATTTGCGAAGGTCACCGTCATTTAACAGATATTAGATCTATTCTCTAACTTAATTTTAATGTTACAAACCGCCCAATGTGGGAGCAGCAATTGCATGCCAGAAAAATGTAACACTATAAGACTAGCACCCAAAATTCACACATCTCACTCACACAAAGATTCATATGAATATGGTCGTGGTACTTTTTTTCAATACAGTTTACTTGATGGGCCGAGTTGAACATTTTACGATATATATATTGGTCATACGATTCATGCCGAGACTAACATCAGGCAGTGAAATTCAGGTTTCATTGATACCTGTCTCTTGTTGTTGGCACTCCGTCACTTACGACGTCGAGGGTTCCAGTTGATCCGATCAACAGAACAGCCTGCTCGTGAAATTAACGTGCAAGTGGCTGAGTACTCTTCAGACACGTGTACCCTTAACGTAGTTCTCGGGGGAGATTCAGCGTGACACAGTGCAACAAGGCTGACCCTTTGAATTACAGGAACAAAAAAAAAAACAGGGAGTAAGAGTGAGAGAAAGTTGTGGTAAAAGAGTACAGCAGGGTTCGCCACCATCAACTACCGGAGCCTCGTAGATCTTTAGATGTTTTCGCTCAATAAACACTTACAACACCCGGTCGGGGAATCGAAACCGCGATCCTATGACCGCGAGTCCGCTGCCCATTGCGCCTCCACTCATTGACATCATGGAATACTAATATCCACTTAAATGTAAACACTTTCAATATGTTCTTTCTATTTAGACTAATAGCAGATGCAAACTGCTTAAATCCAAATGCCGAGAGTTATGAAATATATATGTGTATCTGTTTGCAATCTACCTGGAGATGATTTTGAAAATGATTAAGTTTTAATGAGTAATAAGTTTTTGAGAAAGGAATGATTAAAAAGGACGTCGAGTATTGAATTATTAGCGATGGACAGTGGATGATAACAAACGGATATGAACCGTCAGGGAAAGTTTAGGTTACAATTACTTACTGCAATATTAAAACGGTTGGAAAATATCAAATTAGAACGTGCTTGTTTGCAGCTTGGACTAGTTTTAGCCCTCATTTGAAAATACACACCTGCATTAAATTTAGAAAAAAGAATTAACAATACAAAAGCTATGTTTCATGGAAGTAGTCTAACAAGGCTGAGAACCATTAGTTGTCTTCAGAAATAATTACAAATAACCAATGAGGTGGCATGTTCTTTTACTAAGCAGCAATTCCGATACTCATTGCATTTGGTATACTTCACTGAAGAGGTTTAATATAATTAGAACATATTCGATTTGCTTCAATGACTTGCGGAAATAATTAGCGTTAGTCACTGACCTAATGCAGATTTGCCACACCACATTATTAGTTTTAATTAACGCCGTGATATTCATGGCATTAAATGCGTTAGCAAAATTGTAATTACTGCTATCTCATCTTCATATAGTGTCTCTGAATAATGTTTTCCGGTGCTTTATTTCTCAAATAATTCTTAGAATAAGACGCGAAAAGTTTAATAGAGTATTGCAATATCAACCTATATGTCTCAATTATAAATCTTTATATGTATCATCTTAATTCGTAGGAGTTACCTATTAGGAATTTGTAGCAGTTCTATAGGGACAGTATAGAAACTGTGTGCCTTGTGTATTCAGAAGACCAATTTCAACATGAAGTCACAAGGGGAACCAGAATAAGTGCTAATGTTCAAGTAAATTATGTCGCATTGTGAACTATAATGAGAAGCCAAATCATAGGCGGACATATCCAGACACATATACATGCACACAATTTTCCTGAAGCTCTGAAAAATAAGGAAAGGAAACGCCAATAGTGGGCTTGAACTCATGAACCATGAGCAGATTTTTCAAATAATTAGCTATTGGGCAGTTTTGTTTCGGTAATGGATCCATTAATAACTGCATAAGAATATGGGTAGAGTAAAGAATTTAAATAATGGTATGGTACGTTGTACAGTATATGGATTAGGAATGAAAGACCAGGTCAAGTTAGTATTGGCATAAAGCTTACATGTCGATAAATACTCAATAAATAATAGCATTGATAGGCGTTATTAATTACCATAATTTTGATTAATCGTAATATTCCGTTCAGTCATTTAGGTCAGTATTGAAAATTAATCTGTGATATTTCTCGTGTTTGGTTTTCCATCTTAATATATTGCTAACCGTTGATGTTCGTAGTATTTCATCTGTGATAGGTGAGATCTATGAGATTATTGTTGTATTTGATCACCGCAAATTGGTATAGGTTTGGGAAAAGAGCGTAGAGGATGCTGGGGATGATTGGTGCGATAAATACTTAAACTAAGTGGTTAGCGGTAAGTGAGGTTAAGATTGGCGCGCGAAGATTGAAATTTAGTGACTGTTAAAAAAATAGATATACTAAAACAATATGTTGTTTTTTTTAAGTACTTGTAAGGGAAGTTTTTTTCAATGAACAAGCTGACATGTTTTACGAGGTGGTCTGTTACGTAGACCATATGATTTATTCTCTACATTGTTAACCACTGTTCACTACACAGCGACATATTTATATAAGCAAATATGGAAGAAAATGCGAGGAAAAGGAAATATTAACAAAGGAAAATACGAGAGAACAAATAAACGTGGGGGAGGTTTAAAAATAAATAAGAAATAGGAAAAGATGAAAGATGGAATAATGAAAAGGTAAGAAAAGCAGATGGCATAGGAACGAAGAAAAGAACTACAAGAAAAAAAAACTCAGTTCGAAGCACAAAAGTAAAGGAAATAACAGGAAAGAAAATCATGGAACATAAAAATGTGAAGAAAATATGAGTATAGAAATATAAAAGAGTAAATTCAATATTTGTCTCTTATTAACCGAATATTTTTTCAGATGAATCTCTAATATTGACTAAGCAAAGATTTGCGCCATTTTTTTTTTTATTATAGAATGGGGCGTAAAAAATATACAAATCTAAAGTTATAAAATTTTAAATTAACTTTGTATATATTTAGGCAGCCCATATACACTTATACATACACGAGATTACCAACAGGCACACAGTTGCACCCACACACATCTATAATAATATGTGTTCATATAGAATCATATATACATACATACGTATGCCTATATGTGTGATCATATATATTCTTAGATATGTGTGTGTGTGTATGCATATATATGTGTATATCAGCTACTTACACACACACACACATATATATATATATATATATATATATATATATATATATATATATATATATATATATATATATATATGTGTGTGTGTGTGTGTGTGTGTGTGTGTGTGTACGTGTGACTACGTAAAGCTATGTGTATGGCTTTTAGTGGTCTTTTAATGTTGCGTAGTATAAAAGACTGTGTGTGTGTGTGTGTTTTCTTTTTATTCTTCACAAAGTGTTTCATTATGAAAAGAGCGGAGTACGATAACGATTTCCCGCCAGATATTTACTTTCATCTCACACAATTGGATTAAGCAACATTATATATTTATTCATTTATATATTTATTCATTCACGTTTTTCCTTTTGTTTTCTCTCTCTCTCTCTCTCTGACTAAGTGTGAGTATTTTGTGAGTGTTTGTGTGTTATTGTTTTACAACAATATTCAGGATAACATTTGAATCGTTGCAGTGAAAGTAATATTTGATATTTTTTTTGCAGACCGTGTGTAAGCTTAAATATTCTTATCAGATATCGACTTTTGAAAGTTATATTATTGAACAATAAATAAATTTTCATTTAGCAAGTACTGCAACAAAATCTCCATGAAAAATAAAGCAAAATAAATTAAAAATATTTAAAAAATAGTACTTTCTCGATAAGAATTTTTGAATAGAAAAGAAAACACACACACACATATATATATATAAAGCATATATATAAAACAAAGAAATGTAGAAACGAAAATACCCTAATAACAAGAGATCTGCAGATGGTTATTTGCTTTTTCGTATAGATATTTACCCAGATACAGGGCAACTTGGCAGGAATCTTGTAACGCGTTTACATAGATGAGAGTGCATTTTGACTAGCTTCCTCAAATTTTTCCTCTGTATGTATATTTTCATATATACTTATTCACATATGTACATATACAAGCATATACATACATTCGCATGCATAGACATACATTCGAATACATAGGCATTATATATATATATATATATATATATATATATACACACAGATATATATGTATATATATATATATATACACAGAGATATATATGTATATATATATATATAGATATATATCGAGATATATTATCAGTGTTATGATTAAAAACTTTGTCTAAGCATTGTGCCTATGTTAAAAATCATTATTATTAAAACATTTATGTTTATTTATTGTATTTGTATTATCAGCAAATTCTGATATTCATTTATTGTATTATCAGCAAATTTAAAGTAAACATCGAATACTGACGAAATTTTCGTTGATTGTTGACAGCGTGTTTACCGTGCAAGTGGGAGACTAACGTTACAGATGCTTTGCCTTCAAAGGAGGAAAGACAAGTTTATTTAAATTCTTCGTTGTGTCTCGTCAATGAAGAAACAGATGCTGCATTAAAAATTGGGATGGATTTGAAGTAGCCTCAAAAATAGAATGATGGGGGTATCAATAAGTGGACATCTTTGCGATGTTGGTTACAATATACTAAAAATTATGTATGCCATCGATGCTGTAAAGTAATATCAACTTACGTAAAGGTAGACATAATTGTATAGTAGAAAAACACACATCAGCATTCTCCGACTTCGTAAATTAGAAATTTCTGAAATGAACATTCAGCTTTTGACTTCAAGTATATAAAACAACTTATGTATTGTGTAGTTCGGTTTAATTGATCAAAATACGTTACAGAGACGCATTTTAGTACTTTTTGCTCTGATCATTCATTAAAGTCCTAAAGTTATTCAATGCAAAGCGTATTAAAATGCCGAGTAACTAAACAGTAACCAATTATAACTAAATATTAGTATTATTTCGATTAAGGCGCAGAATCGTTAGCACGACGGGCAAAGTTCTTAACGACATTTCGTCCGAATTTATATTCTAGAATCAACTTCAGCCGAGCTCGACTTTACTTTTCGTCCCTTTGAATTAACGAAGTAAGAACGATCAATAAAATACGTACCAGTTGAGTATTGGGGTCGGTGAATTTGACTTAGCAGCCATGCTGAAATCACTGGACTCTTGCCAAAATCTGAAACCAATATTCTTTGAATTATTTGAGCAAATACTGGAGAACTTTCTGTCTTCGTATGACCTCGACAGTGAAGTATAGGTTTCAACGTACTCACAGGAATAGGAGTTAAATATAATATCCTGTATATTGAAGGGCTTATTTAAATAAATGTCTAGGAAATAAATACACAGCGCCATACTGATGAAAAACGATTCTTCGTTTGTAATGCTTAATACGTAGGACAATATAATTATCATCGCTTATTAACTTCATTTGTCAATGCACAAGACTGCTGAGAAATGGAAGTTATGTTTCTCTCGTATAGTGGTCGGTAGCTATTTTACATAAGTAGTGTAAGAGAAATGAAAACATAATCACTGTTAGATTTGAACAAAAATATTCTGCTTATGAACAACTTTGTTAATAATAAGCTGTTTGGGACTAATCTTTCTCACAATTCTCATTACCATCCTCGTGATGGAGACTAAAACCCAACAAATATATTCCTAACTACTGTCAAATGTATAAACTAAAATATTTACCTGCAAATCCAAGGATATCACTGACGTATGTTGGTACAGCTTATACGAAATTAGCTCCATCATCATTTCCCTAATTCCTCAAGATTTCATCGAAAAACTTACTACCCAGGAGAAATGTCGTTGTGTATTATTTATGGATCACAGATTAACGATAGTTTCGTACGTTAATCCAACGGCGCAAGTTCACAAAGAAAACGTCTGTTAAGTAATTTATGCGCTAACCATTCAGCACATGGGATTGAGGGTCGATATTGGGATTTCAAAAGAATCAAAACAATACCATGTGTGTGTGTGTGTGTGTGTGTGTGTGTGTGTGTGTGTGTGTGTGTGCAAGCGCGTTTATGTATACACGTTTTGTTACTGTATATTTTATGAAGTGTGGAGGTGCAATGGCCTAGTGGTTAGGGCAGCGGGCTCGGTCATAGGATCACGGTTTCGATTCCCAGACTGGGCGTTGTGAGTGTTTATTGGGCGAAAACACCTAAAGCTCCACGAGGCTCCGGCAGGGGATGGTGTTGAACCCTGCTGTACTCTTTCACCACAACTTTCTCTCACTCTTTCTTCCTGTTTCTGTTCTACCTGTATTTCAAAAGGGCCAGCCTTTTCACACTGTGTCACGCTGAATATCCCCGGGAACTACGTTAAGGGTACACGTATCTGTAGAATGCTCAGCCACTTGCACGTTAATTTCACGAGCAGGCTGTTCCGTTGATCGGATCAACTGGAACGCTCGACGTCGTAAGCGACAGAGTGCTAACAACAATTTATGAAGCACATTATAGATTAGCAATCGTTTCTCGCTTTCCACAAATTTTACATCCTTAGTGTAAATATGTGAACGGTTTCAAAAAAACAGTAATATGAAATTAGTACATATTTTTACTAATATTTTGTGTCTAAAAACAACAGAAACCGTAGAATCTGCGCTGCGGATGCTGCTTTGACTATAACTACTACCGCTTTGCGTAGTAATAATCCTTTCTACTAAAGGCACGAGGCTTGAGGAGACTAAGAACACTATACTTGTAGCGCAAGACCAAGTTTAAACCACAAATTGGAGGGTCAGTCTTAGAAACGAGCAAGTGGCTCCATTGTGCTGAATATGCAAATAATTTGATGAAACTCTTTTCTATGTTGTATATGAATCTCCAAGACGTGTATAAAACCACTTTACGTTGGGGCAACATGACGTGGTACCAAACATTCTGCATTGGAAACTGAATGGGAAGCAGGGGTTTGAGAGAGGTAAGACATGGTAAATCCACAAAACACAGAGAGTGACCGAGATGGAGACTTGTTAAATTCCAAGGGATTTCCCAACTGAAATGGGCCAGATATTTGAGTGCAACAAACCGGATGTAGCGGAGGTGGACGGAGTAACCCGAATGCGCTCTATAATTGATGCTGCATGCCAATTTGACTCCGTAAGAAGGAAGGTGAGAAAGACGTATACAGTCCTCTTAAATATGATATAACCCGAGTGTCGAAGAGGAAAAAAATGTGAAGATAATGCCGAATATTATTAGGGCCTTGTGAAGAGTATCCCAAGATACTCAAAGGAATGACAAAAAATGACAATAGAGTGTCCGGTAGATCTGGTGCGAAATCTTTACTGCCTCGTCACGGCCAGAACCGTTACAAAAATATTAGAGATTTGAAAGGAAGAAATAGCATGGTACTGTAAAATGCAGGGAACACGCATACAATTTATGGAACAATGCAGAAGTTCCAACAAAACCCAAACAAAAGAAAACAATAATAATTATAATAATAATAATTGTCAGATACAAACAAAAATGACACATATTTCTAATAGTGATAACCAGTCTTTTTTTTTTTTTTCTTTTCGAAACGGTATCATTGTTGTCGAATTGCTCCTATGAGGAAATGAAACATTATATTGTTTATATTGTTTATAGCGGAAGAAATGCGGGAAGATGAAACATTAGCCACTAGGCATGATCATCAAACAATGGTGGATAGGATGATATATACTCGGAAAGGACATTGTATAAGATATATAGAAAAATAGATCAGATGTTATTACGACCTGCAGTCACTCTAATCAAATAACATCTGTCTATTCGCGTATATCACGTTTCTGGTAATACTGGGTTTTGAATTAGTCTCAAAGTTTTCTTTACTTTTATTGCAGTTAAGCACCGTAAGGTAAAATAACCGTTTTGATTTTCTAGTTAGATTACGGAACTATAAAGAAAATAATTCATATGGGATGTGTAAACTCGATTAACCAATTAGAAATGATACCTGTAAAAGCTTCAAAACCCGACGCTGCTTACATTGCGTCGGATCAAAAATATTGTACTACAAGGCCACACTAAGAAAGAAAGAAAACGCTTTTGTATTTCAATTAACTCAGAAATCGATAATTTATATGAATATAAATATGCAAAACATTACTGGTTTCCGTCAAATAGCTGTAATATCTGTATATTTGTTACTTGTAAGGGAGTGTGTGTACTATGTAATGTGTACTATGCATTCTCACATTTATAGGTGTCTATATAGTCACGAGCAATAATCCCCTTGGTAATGATCCAGAATGCAGATAACGAATAAAGGGCTGCGTTAGCACAGGGCTGGTAAATATTTTTCAGTTCAGTTAGCTAGGGCCACGCGGAATAAACTGTGTTGCTCAAGGCCACAACGCAAGAACAAGTCGAGAAATCGAATTCACGAAATAAAGATCATTAGACAACACCAAACCACTATGTATTTACAGTCAATTGAATAGTTATTTTTAAAATGTGCAACATAGATATCCAATTTAGACTAGAGTGTTTGAATTATTAACGCAACTTCTAACTGAATGATCCAGCAAAAGAAACACCAATTAAAAAACAAAACGAATCGTGATTGCTTATCTTTGACCTGACTCCAGTTCTATGAACAATTTAGTCATTCGTGAAATATAAAGATTACATAATAATAGTAGCTTTCACCGGAAGTCGTGTATTGATATCTATTGTCAAGATATTAGAGTGGAAAATCTTTGTTAGAAAATCGATATACCATTATCAAAAATCAAAATAGTTGATCATAAATTACAAAAGCTTAGACCGAGTACAATAGTTTGTAGAAGAGGTCGATAAGTTTACTTCCCCTGGATACTGAAAAATATTGCAATTCACTCATCGACTGAATTGTTATATTAACACAATTTGCGAGTGTTGTTATCCGCTCTGGAAATAGAAGCTAGAAATGTTATGCGTCATGATTAAGATAATGGATAGGAATCCGTGCGAAAAATGTTGTGCAAGGATCCGGAATCTATGGTCACTTTACCATTCTTATGTTTTTTTTACGTTAAGTTTTCTTCTGAAGCTTACATTTGTTAGTTTTTAGATTTTATATGCTGACAACAGTTTCTTTTCTTTATCGTTTTTATATTTCAAAATATGAAATATTGAAAATGGTATACATATTCGGTTCAAATTTTCTTCACGAGTCCAGGAAGATCGGGAAGGGGATATGTTGATTTAATGGGCCCAGTACTCAACTCGTACTTATTTTATCGACCCCGAAATGATGAAAGACGAGGTCGCCTTCGGTGAAACTTGACGTAGAGAAGGACAAAATGTCACTAAGCATTTTGCCCGGCCTTCTAATGGTTCTACCAACTCTGCCGCCGTAAAAATAGTATTCATATTGACAGTTTTACTTTTTGCTGAATTTGTGGAGCGTCTGGGGAAAATGCCTTGCAATATTTCTGCTACTTTTCGTTCTAATTTCGAATTACGCCAAGTTCATTTTAGCCTTTCATCCCTCCAAGGTGTATAAATTAAAGTGTTATTCAATTACTTCGGCCGATGGTGTCGAATAAGTCCTACCTCAAAGGTGTTTGTCTAAAGTGGAAACTTTTATTTATAGCAGCGAACTAACAGAATCATTACCGCGTCGGACAAAATGCTTAGCGAAATTTCGTCCATATTTATATCCTGATGCAATAAAATCGCCATACCTACTTTGAGTGTCATCGTTTCGAGGTCACTAAAATAAGTAAAAGTTACATACTAGGGTCGATGCATCTCCTCCAAAATTTGGGACTGTGCCGAGTTTAGAAAAGTTTATCATGGGATAATTTACAGTTCTATATTTAAGAGATGAGGAACTATGTATATTATTTACATTTGACGGATATTTTTCCTCATCTTTATTTCGACTGATATACCCTTCAGCCTTCATCAGGTGTCTAGGGGAAATTTAGAACCTGGGTTGTCATTCCTAAGGTATTTTTCGATATTAGTATTGTTCATGTCGCTACCTGGACTCGAACTCGGAATCTTATGGCTAATAAATTTTAGGGTTTATAAATCTAATATTGTTCTATCCTTCCTTAATACCGGTTCCCATATGCTGCTTATATATGCACTACGTCTGCTTAGGAGGTTGGTGTGTCCTAGCATATGTGCTGCTTCTTTTAGTTTTAGTAATTTGCAGTGGTGTTCTCTATTATTTTAATTTGATACCATTTTTCCATACGTGATCAGCTATACCCGATTTATCAATATCTCCTCCTGTCACAGCTTTGTGGTGTTCATATTCTCTTAATTTTTTTTTTTTTACACCGAAGTTCTTTAAGGGGTGTAAAAATTAATAAAATGTACTTTAAAGTGTTGGAGGTTATACGAATGTTACAAATTTAATTATAGAAACACTAATCGCGTCGTTTGTTTTGCTATTCTATTTCTAAACAAATTGTACTATTTGAGAGAAAACAATCTACCATTATTTGAATTAATTCGAACTATTCGAATTATTTTTACGAAATTAAATTCTCTCCATTATTTATATTTGGCGGATATTTGTCCTCATCTTGTTTGTTGTTAACCCTCCAGCCTTCATCAAGTTTCTTGGGGAAATTTTGAACCTGGGTATTTTTCGATGTTACTATTATTGTTCAGGTCACTGCTTGGAATCAAACTCGGAATCTTGGGGTCATTAATATTTTTCTATCCTTCCTTAATACCGGTTCCCATATGCTATGCTGTACATGTCTGCACTCGGTCTGCTTAGGAGGTTGTTGTGTCCTAGCATATATGCTGCTTCTTTTAGTTTTCGTATTTTCCAGTGGTGTTCTCTATTATTTTAACTTCATACCATTTTACCATACATGATCAGCTATACTCGATTTATCAATATCTCCTCGTGTCACACCTTTGTGGTGTTCATCTACTCTTATTTTGAGGAGGCGACATGTTTCGCTATTGTATAACGTACCACAACTGCGTGGGATCGAGTAATGCATTCTTTGGTCATACTCTCTTCTATTAGTGGTTTTACTCGAAGGAGATATTTGCGAAGTGTTGTAGTATTCTTGAAAACTGTCCTGATGTGATATGGGCCGCATGTCCTTTGTATAATAGTTTAAGTCTAAACATTATCTGCTGGATTTGGCTTGATGAATTGCGTTCCATAGTGGAATTCTTACACGCAGATTTTGTTACAATATTAATCATTCATGAAAATAGTTTGCAAATCAATCAGAGCCAAAACAAAATGAACAATATACAAACTTTGTCCTCACTGTACAAACGTATCAGACAAATGGCATTGTGATATTAATTCGAGCTGGTAGGACAATCAAGAAATTGAAGCATACAATATCCCCGAATTTAATTATATTTGGTTAAATATGTAATACAGATGCAATGATTAGCAATTAATATTATTGTACTGAAATTAATTAACCACTTCCATCTTATGTATCTATTACAGCATATGTATATGTTGCACAGTAGCCGAAAGTGTGTAATTTTTGCGGGAGGGGTAATCGTACTTGTCTATTATTTCATTCCTCAGTCCTACGAGGAGGAAATGCAAAATTTATCTCAGAAACTTAAGAGCCAGAAATATACTGCGAGTTAGATGAATTTTTTTTGCTTTACTTTGTTGACTCTTTAGTCGTGAGTTTTAATGTTCACAAGGTAGATATTACCAGTTATTTCTCCGATAAAAATCCTTTCAGTAAAGAAATGGGTTGGGCGGGTTAAAAGTTAAGAACGAAATCTAATTATTATATGCCCGGTCAGGTGAAATCATTTTCGATGAAAATTCGTCTACATGTCTTTTTCCTATATTTCTTTAACATTATTCCTCATTTCTTCATCACTACAAACTCTAGCATTATCTGACTGCAACGATAAACAATGGAATTATCTAGCACTGAACATTTCAGTAAATTTAATGTATGCAATAAAATAAAACATACCTAAATAAATCTACATTATAAATACTACGAGAGAGAGGAGAAACAAAACTTGCGTTCTTTATAAGGTTATTGATGCGATTTCTATCACAACTTAAGGCAGATTTCGCTTCAAATGCAAATTTAAAAGAAACGAGATAATTTTTTTTTCAAGGAAATTACACTATATCACATGAAGAAATTGTTTTCAAAATTTAAAAAAAAACACTATTTTATAATTTGTTTGTTATGGTGAATATAAAGAACCAAATTATCCGTTGAGAAAACAAAGTAAAAGCTTCAAGTTAAATAAAATAATAAATAATTAATGTACTTACATTTTTTATTTTAATTTCTTACGTTCCTGTTGTATCCACGCCCTCTGGATTGTCTCTAATGAATTACTTCTCAAGTATCTTGTTAAATTATTTTCACACTTGCATTTTGATTTAATCTGCATTTATTTTTTCTATTTTATGTATTATCTTCAATTCTAGTAATTTTTAAAAATTGCTTTCCTTCTAAATTTTATTTTTGTTTTCGTTGTTTAAAAGAAAGGCCACTTGGAATGTCATAAGTGTCAACACTTCTCATTCTTTTTCTTCTCAATTTCTTGATCTTCACAAAAAAGAAAGAAAAGTGTTTTATTCGAAAATGCATTTTAAAAGGAGTAGATCTTAAAATAAACTAATTTTGATGCGTTAGTTGTTATTTAGCCAGCGTTTACTCGTCAGTGACATAAACTGCGATGTCTTGCGTTCGAATCGTCACCAGTCCAGCGTATTGCCATACATATTGTAAACACAATCATTCTATCTACTATTTCATTGTGTTATACTAGATTTAAGATAACAAATTGTGAACTTCAAAACATTTCTCTGCTAATTTCCCTCAGTTGGGTGACTGTAAGGGACAAAGTTGTGCGCTCGAATCACTAGTTATTACAATGCAATGAATGAGGGGAATTTATTTAATCACTAAATTGGAAGACCGTCGCTAATTTTGGTTTTCTAGCAGAGTGTACCCACAGATTTGGCATCCGTTACAAAATAAACGAATATTTATTTTCCCTATAGCCTCAACATAACGACTTATATAGAAGATGTAATGTCAAGAAATAGAACCAGCACAACGCAGGTCTCATTGAATGCCGTATTAAAGACAGAAATAACGCCGATCTGTTAGGCGACACGTTGTGCTACTCTGCATTTTTCTGCTATTCTTAACAACCTTGACAAATAACGTGTAATTTAGGTTTAAAGAAAACGTTTGTGTTTTTGCATGGAATGCTAGAGAATGCAGACAAATCTCTGGTAGATTTCTTTGTATTGTTGGGAAAGTGAAGGATATTTTGGATAAAGTAGGCTGGTAAAAGATACAAAATATGCTTTTGATGTTTATCATTAAGTCCACCAGCTGTTCTGCTACGAGTGAGGTAGTGCACAATAAAAAGAAAACAAATAGATATTAAGCTAGACAAAGTGTGATTTAAAGATCCGGTAGTTATTTATCCTGCAACCTAACGTTTATATAATAGTTTCATTTACTTTTTTACTATATTTGTCCACGTAAGGCGGCGAGCTGTCAGAATCTTTAGCACGCCGGGGGAAATACTTAGTGGTATTGCGTTTGCCGAAATTTCGTTCTGAGTTCAAATTCCGCCGAGGTAGGCACATCAAGTGCTTGGATGAGGTAG